>NW_027069648.1:908104-1052727 GCF_002906115.3 Quercus suber | reverse complement strand
TGCTGATATCTCTTTTTCGAATCTTGTGTGGATTAATTCCCCAGCTAGTCTTCATCCTCGTATATAAGGCTTTCCGGGGGAAGGGTTTCTCCACACTCCATGAACTTCCCAATGCAACTAGAAACACATCCCTTCAATAACTTTGCCAGGATTGTGACCAGAGTTGGGAGATATGGGTGGCCTCGGGTTGGTGTGAGGACACACAGGCCAAAGGTCCTACCGCCCCGGCCAAGAGCTGTCGTGACCACAGCCCCCATCAGACTTCCGGCGCGGCAGAGCCTCAGCGTAACCTGATAGTGCCATGCGCGATGGCCAGGAGGGACGTCCTGAAGTACCTAACGCTCCTCCTCGGGGTGCACCCCTGCCGGAGGAGACGCGCGAACTCATGTCATGGCTGGTGCCCGAGTGTTGCCATTTCCAACGGCCAACGCTCGTGAGGATTGGAGAGAATCAAGGGAACATCATGGGGAGGGCTTCCTGGAGCACCTGCGTCGGCTCCTCTCTTTGTTCCAGCTCCGCCGCACCGAACAGGGAGTTGTTGGTGGCCTTGAAGCAGGCTAGCCTCAGCCCCTTTCCTCTAGCTAGTTTTAGAACAGGTCCACCTGGGCCTCTGTTTGTATCTTGTACTTTCCGTTTAATAAAATAATATCAAGTTCCTTTTCTTTTCTGTTGAATCTTCTACTTTTCTGCAATGTTTTTTTTTTTTTTTGATGCGTCGCTACCAACCTTCCGTAAAATAACTACTTAGGAATGGTCGCCCGTTGCGCCTGCCAGTGCACTAATCCTTCCCATAGACGGCGCCAATTGTAGGGACTCAGTTTAGAAAGGTTCCCCCAATACATATTTTTAAAGAGTGGATCGAAGGTTTAGGCCCTAACAGACTAGCAACGGAATACAAGCCTTCCTTCTTCCATTGAAGGGGAGTGAGCCCAGTTTACAACTAAGGGTAGCTCCTCGGCACTCGTCCGAGGAGATCCCTCTCCCTGAAACTAACATGACCTCTAAGTACTTCTATGTCATTCCCTTGAATGATCCAAAATATCCCCCCTAATTGCTTTGCTCACCTTTCTTATATAGTTCTCTTCCTCCTATCTCCTTCTTCCTTCTGTTGATCATCCATTGGCCTTCTTTCTAACCGTCCGTCCCATCACAGGTCTTATCCGTACTCAAGTGGCTCACCATGATCGATGTTGCCCTGTCAAGGGGTTACATCCCCATTAATGCGGCTAGGGGGGTTAGGTGAGCGCATTCAATGCAGAGGTGACAGCTCGCCTAAGGCTTGCTCCTTCGCCGTGCTCCCGTCGCCGACGCATGGCACTGGGCCCTCTTCTCCTCGGATATTCAAGGAGTCTCCTTTGGTGGGTTGGTGCTCGTGTTCTTTCGAGGTCTCGAACGCCCGAGGACGGGGTCATCCTCAGATATGTTCCTCGGGGGTCGGTCCTCGCGCTTTCGTCCTCGGACCCTTCATGCATCCTTGGCGTGGGCCATTGGGTCTGGCTTGGAGCAGGCCAAGGCCACCTATTTTTCTGGCCCCACAGGTAGTATTTGTGAGAGGGCCCAAGGTAATTTATGGGGCTTATATAGAGAATATTTGTGGGAGCCCAATAACATGAAGAATATTTGAATAATATGTGGGAAATATTTATCTAGGCTCAAAATAGTTTATAGGCTTGTGTAGGTTTTTTTTAGTTAGTGAGCTAATGAAATTAGGGCTCGAAAATTTGTACCTCAACACTAACAGAAGACACGCTCTACACACACATAAAAATAATAATAATAATAAAAGAAAATTTTTGCTAGTTAAGCAGTAGAATAAAAAATCGAAGCCACCGCATACAGCTAACAATAGAACCATCCCCTAACTCCAAATCCTAGCTCCATCCTTGATTGTAGCTTAACACATGCGTTATGGTCTAGATTAAACATTACCATTTATAAAGAATATGTACTTCCAATCTATATTCTATATCCAGTATTGGCTAATTGCATGATTAAGAAGAAGAAGAAAAAAAGGGCAAGTGAATCTTTGGATTTTATTTTTTCCAGTTTCTTCTTAAGTAGCCCAAAAAAAAAAAAAAAAAAAAAAGACCCTACGGCCATCAATCCTGAATGGTTGGCGTGAAATTTTAGGACGGGGGAAAAAATTGAAGTTCGGTCAGATAAGGATTAAAGAGGTTCTTAGCCGATGCAGTGGTATCTATCAACTCAAGAAATCAAGGAACTAATAAATAAGCCACTGGGACAAGTGGACAACCCTGTGAGTGTTAAAAAGGTTACCTATCAATTTGGGTTTAATCATAGTCTGAAGGGATAATATATTAATATGTACTACTCAAGTGCCAATATTCTATAGATTACTATATAGGGTAATAATAAAAAAATTAATGATTGGTATAAAATTATGAGTTCAAATTTTCTGCCTCACATTTTCTATTCCATTTTATACTTTATCAATAAATGCTTGTCACATGTTCACTTAATTAATTAAATACTATTATTATTGACTTATTAATACTACAGTTATTAATTAATAGTAGTATTTAATTAATTAGGTGAACCGTGAACATGTGGTAAGTATTTATTGGTGGAGTATAGAGTGGAGTAGAAAAAGTGGAACAGAAGATTTGGACTCATAAAATTATAAGCAAGTGTAGGTCAGAGATACAAATTTTTTTCCCCATAATTTTTTATTAAAAAAAAAAAATCACTTTTATATTTACTTACTATTTACACTGCTTTATCAAGCACCAATACAAAATATCCTCAACAGTTGTGAAAACTGTACATAAATATTTTCACTAGACTTCTTCTAACATGACTGTGCCTAAACCCATTACTTTTAAGCTTTTAGATTAAGAAAAATGCTAAAGCTATTACAAAGTTTACTACCAAAATAAAATCGCAAATTTACATGGTAATAAAGGCTATTGGTACTATATTTATAATATGAAAAATAAATTTTTTAATTACTTTTCCTTTTGTGTTTAAAAATTGATACACAAGTATAAGTGCTCGCGGAGTGTGAGGGCAAATGCCGAAATTTAAGTCTTTAAGAGAGAGCTTCACACATATATGCATTTAGATTAGGTTAGAGTAGAATTTCTATCTTGTATAAAAAAAAAAAAAATTGATGCACATGTTTGTAAAACTTATATATATAAATATATATAGTGAAATTTGAATTATCTTTAACAGTGACAAAGCTAGGATTTGATTCTAAAGGAGGCAACATATATATATATATATATATATATATTATATGTAGGTGCACACATGCATGTTCGAGGGGGTGGTGTTATGATATTTAGTACATGGCTATAGGTCGGTGCATTGTGGGTTTGAAAATATTATGATATGCTGATGATGGTGTTTGGCTGGATGTAGGCTTCAGTGCTGACAATGGTGGGTTTGGTTATTTTGTTGTGATGCGGTGATGCTTCAAATGGATTGAAATGCTCTAATACCAAATGTTATGGACAAGAAAAATAAAATATAAATTGATAGTTTAGTCAATTCAAGATGTCTAATCTCCTAAACTTAGAGAGAAAGAGAGACTTTTGGGTTTAATTCTGCTTAATTCTCATTAATATGCATTAAACGTACATAAATAGCCAAGATGAAATAACATCATTAACAAATCCTAAAACATAGGAATTAATTTGAATACAAATAAATAACAATACTAATTTGTCTGTTTTTTTAAAAGAGTTTCAACCTATGACGTCCACTCCTGATCTTTATCATCAGACTAAAACACTAATCAGTTTTTGGTGTGGGCTAGGATTAAACCCCAAATTTTTTATTTAACCATCAGAGACTTTATCAACTGAGCTAACTAGTAAAATCTATCTAGGAAGCCTCATTCTATCACTAAATTAAATTCAAATAATCTATTTAGCACCCTAGTCATAACATTCAATTCCGGTTCAAGATGAATCTTGTCCTAAAGATTTGAAGACATAGAAATTGACGCTTGTACATGTCCATTGTGGTATACTCGAACTTGGATTTTAAAGTGATGACTGATAAGAATTTTGACCATGGATACCTGAATTTTACCATAACATGCGGCTTCCATGTGTGAATTTTAGCATTTGCAAATTGCATGGACCATGACAAACCATACATAACAGTAACACGAAAATGGGAAAAAACATTTGATCACTAGAAACATTCCTAACTTCCTCATAATTGATAGCAGGGTCCATCCACCAGTTTTCTAGTAAGTAGCAATTGAGTAATTTTAACTTTTAAGCCCTTTCACCCAAAGAGATTGAACTAAGATCAAGATGTAATATAAATATATAATATACTAGTGTTGTATTCTGGAAAAAAAAAAAGGTTAAGCACATGGTGCTCGCTTTATTCAAGTATGTTTTTTCAGTGTCACGGGCTGGCCTTTACAGGTGTCCAGGAACTAGCTATAAGTTCATTTGACCTTTGCTAAAATCCTAAAATAAAACTCAATGGAGAAACTTGCTCAAGATCGGAAGAAGGGTTTTCTCCGTTTAGCTGAAACCATCAAAACCTGCAAACCTTGTAGAGGTAAAGCTATCACATTAGCATTTAATTTTTATTTTTATTTTCTTTCTTCTTCTTTTTTTCTCTCTTCCTTCCTTTAATTTCCTCAACTCAAGTGCAATTTTCCTATTTTTGACCAGGAAATGAAAATGGAGATGAACCCAAGTTGGAATCTGTTGAGGTATGTGTTAGTGTTGTGTGATTTAATGTGCAATATAATTTTGATGTTATAAACTCATAAAAACAAATTAAAGGGTGTTGAACTATATAGATCTTCCTTTACAGAAATTAAGTGTACAAGAGAGAGCCATCCACATCACAGCGGCAAGGGGTCCAAAGCGCCCAAGTGTCCCTAAAGGGGCCCCTCCTCAGACCAGCTGATGAACACTATTAGAATTTAGTTCATGGAAGTTCTGGATGTTGTCATCAATGGTTTTTCACTTCAAGATTTGTGATCCTCTGCTTTTCTATTCTTTTTCATTTATTCCTTGTTAATATCTTTTCGGGTGTACTTATAATTTTTTAAAAGATTTTCGGGTGTATTTTTAATCGTTATTACTAGGAGTAAAGATTATTTTGAACTCTACTATAGGGCAAAATGTCTCTCGTTCAGTTTTAAAACTAATTAAAGAACCACAGTTAGATTGGATTTAACAAATAAGATTATGAATCTTTTTCTTTTTGAGAAGAAATTAGAAAAAGATTATGTATCTGAAAATCGAAGATAACAGCAGAAGTGGAGGCTCCAATGTGTTAGATATTCTTTTCACATCTATCAATCATGATTCATGACCTGTAAATCAATTATTTGTGTTTTATAACTACCCTCAGAATAAATATTAAGCTAAAATTAATGTGTTATTATGAAGTATACACGTGTTAAATGTGGACGTTTTTTAAGAATGTGAATTCCTCACCTGATGTAAAAGTGTGTTTAAGTATAGTGTGCAATGATTTGAGAGTGAAATAATAGTTTCACTATAACAATTTTATACTTGGAAACACCGAACTTTTTTTTGATGGGACTGGAAACACCAAAGTCAAGATGTTCCAACCCAGATAGTTAATTCTTTCACACATGCACAACAGCACCCAAAAAAAAAAAAAAAAAATTCATAGGCCACACTTTTTTATTCGAGTTAATTTCCATTGCTCTTTGTACACGTTAAGTTGTGTATCTTTGGGGTGGCAAGAAAACCAAAAACAGGTTATGATATGGGCAATTCAGAGAGAGAGGTCTTGATGGGGGCTTTTGATCTACTAAAGACCGTGGTGGCGCAGAACAACAACAAGAAGGTCCCTCTATGCTTTAAAGTCTAAACGAGAGCAATAGTATTGCGTGCCTGTTTTAGCTATCCAAAGGAATAAAGACAAATAAGGAAATGAGAACAAAGATATTAAACCATTTTTTTCCTTTGGGGGTCCCCACTTTAGATCTCATATTATAAATTGATTTATTTTTTCTTTTCAAAATTCATTTTATATGATAATTATAAGAGATTAAATTCTATAAGAACGTGATGTAAAACCCATGTTGTACCCCTCCAATCCTAATATGCCACATCATCTTATCACATATTTAAGAATAAACACAATCACACTCAATCAATTCTAATACCCATATATAAATCCAACCAAATTAGAAATCTATCGAGATGTTATTAGGTGTGGTAGGATGTATTGAATTTTAATAAATTATAAGTAAAATGCTAATGTGGCAATCACTTATTGGATGGTGTAAAACATAGGTTTTACACCCCATCCTTATAGAATTTAATTTACTATTANAACTTCCTCATAATTGATAGCAGGGTCTATCCACCAGTTTTCTAGTAAGTAGCAATTGAGTAATTTTAACTTTTAAGCCCTTTCACCCAAAGAGATTGAACTAAGATCAAGATGTAATATAAATATATAATATACTAGTGTTGTATTCTGGAAAAAAAAAAAGGTTAAGCACATGGTGCTCGCTTTATTCAAGTATGTTTTTTCAGTGTCACGGGCTGGCCTTTACAGGTGTCCAGGAACTAGCTATAAGTTCATTTGACCTTTGCTAAAATCCTAAAATAAAACTCAATGGAGAAACTTGCTCAAGATCGGAAGAAGGGTTTTCTCCGTTTAGCTGAAACCATCAAAACCTGCAAACCTTGTAGAGGTAAAGCTATCACATTAGCATTTAATTTTTATTTTTATTTTCTTTCTTCTTCTTTTTTTCTCTCTTCCTTCCTTTAATTTCCTCAACTCAAGTGCAATTTTCCTATTTTTGACCAGGAAATGAAAATGGAGATGAACCCAAGTTGGAATCTGTTGAGGTATGTGTTAGTGTTGTGTGATTTAATGTGCAATATAATTTTGATGTTATAAACTCATAAAAACAAATTAAAGGGTGTTGAACTATATAGATCTTCCTTTACAGAAATTAAGTGTACAAGAGAGAGCCATCCACATCACAGCGGCAAGGGGTCCAAAGCGCCCAAGTGTCCCTAAAGGGGCCCCTCCTCAGACCAGCTGATGAACACTATTAGAATTTAGTTCATGGAAGTTCTGGATGTTGTCATCAATGGTTTTTCACTTCAAGATTTGTGATCCTCTGCTTTTCTATTCTTTTTCATTTATTCCTTGTTAATATCTTTTCGGGTGTACTTATAATTTTTTAAAAGATTTTCGGGTGTATTTTTAATCGTTATTACTAGGAGTAAAGATTATTTTGAACTCTACTATAGGGCAAAATGTCTCTCGTTCAGTTTTAAAACTAATTAAAGAACCACAGTTAGATTGGATTTAACAAATAAGATTATGAATCTTTTTCTTTTTGAGAAGAAATTAGAAAAAGATTATGTATCTGAAAATCGAAGATAACAGCAGAAGTGGAGGCTCCAATGTGTTAGATATTCTTTTCACATCTATCAATCATGATTCATGACCTGTAAATCAATTATTTGTGTTTTATAACTACCCTCAGAATAAATATTAAGCTAAAATTAATGTGTTATTATGAAGTATACACGTGTTAAATGTGGACGTTTTTTAAGAATGTGAATTCCTCACCTGATGTAAAAGTGTGTTTAAGTATAGTGTGCAATGATTTGAGAGTGAAATAATAGTTTCACTATAACAATTTTATACTTGGAAACACCGAACTTTTTTTTGATGGGACTGGAAACACCAAAGTCAAGATGTTCCAACCCAGATAGTTAATTCTTTCACACATGCACAACAGCACCCAAAAAAAAAAAAAAAAAATTCATAGGCCACACTTTTTTATTCGAGTTAATTTCCATTGCTCTTTGTACACGTTAAGTTGTGTATCTTTGGGGTGGCAAGAAAACCAAAAACAGGTTATGATATGGGCAATTCAGAGAGAGAGGTCTTGATGGGGGCTTTTGATCTACTAAAGACCGTGGTGGCGCAGAACAACAACAAGAAGGTCCCTCTATGCTTTAAAGTCTAAACGAGAGCAATAGTATTGCGTGCCTGTTTTAGCTATCCAAAGGAATAAAGACAAATAAGGAAATGAGAACAAAGATATTAAACCATTTTTTTCCTTTGGGGGTCCCCACTTTAGATCTCATATTATAAATTGATTTATTTTTTCTTTTCAAAATTCATTTTATATGATAATTATAAGAGATTAAATTCTATAAGAACGTGATGTAAAACCCATGTTGTACCCCTCCAATCCTAATATGCCACATCATCTTATCACATATTTAAGAATAAACACAATCACACTCAATCAATTCTAATACCCATATATAAATCCAACCAAATTAGAAATCTATCGAGATGTTATTAGGTGTGGTAGGATGTATTGAATTTTAATAAATTATAAGTAAAATGCTAATGTGGCAATCACTTATTGGATGGTGTAAAACATAGGTTTTACACCCCATCCTTATAGAATTTAATCTCTAATTATAATTAATACACTATTATCTCATTTATATTGGTCTCAAATGCAATATATGTGTGTGCCCCCCCCCCCCCCCCCCCCCCCCTAAAAAAAAGCCTACCATAATCCAAAGTCCAACTCACAGTACCCATCTAGCCATTCACACAAGATTCCACGTGTTAAAATTATGGTTAAGGGATTAAATTTACAATTTCTTAATAGTTTAAGTTTTTGAGACAATTAATAATTTAACATGGTGTCAGAGTAGAAGATCCTGAGTTCGATTCTTGTCTTCACCCTACCTCCTATTTAAAATGTTAAATTCCATGTGTTGGGCCCCCACTTATTAAGGGGAAGTTTAGGCCTACACATAAGGAGGAGTGTTAAAATTATAGTTAAGTAATTAAATTCGTCATTTCTTAATAGCTTAAACTTTTGAGACAATTAGTAATTTAACATCATGTGCAACACAAATATACATACATACATACATACATACATACATACATACATATATATATATATATATATATGGCTCACTAAAGCTACTCAAAGGAAACCCATGGAGATACCAAAATTCAAAGGTGGAGACCCTTTTTGTGTGACTTTTTAATGTCTAGGAATTCTTCGCTTCTAACAACACCCCACACATGATAAGATTTCCATTTCTTCTTATTACATGGAAGGAGAGACACATGATTGGTTTTGAACCTTAGAGGCAACGATATTATGCACTGATTGGGTGGAGTTCATATGCGCCCTTCAAGATCAGTTTCAAATACTAATCAATGAAGCACCAAGGGAGGCTCCTAGGGAAAAACTATTCGAAACTCTTGTCCATCCCATTCAAGACTCAAATATTCAAGAACCGACAATTGAAGTGTTGGTGATCAAAGAACCACCAACAATTCAAGAAAGTAATACGTTAAAGGGAGCACTTGCCATAAAAATTGCATTTGAAGATCGAAGAATGACGAAGTGGAAAAGAAAAGAAAAGAAGAAAGATCAAAGGAATCTACTCATGATGATGAATAAACCTACTCTAATTGCACAAATTGGATTTGTCATTCCCAATGAGTTCAAAGGATGTGAGAATCAAAGTTTTTTTGTTTACAAGAGTGGTTAAAGAAATAATAGTGCAAGCATCCACGTTCAAAATTCTCATCATTCGTCACTCTAAAATCCAAGATCAAGTATTCTCCAATCTAAGTGTGCAAGCGTCAATTTCTATATCTTCAACTCTTAAAAACAAGATTCAACTTGAAGGGGAATTGAATTTTATGACATGGGTGTTTTTTTTTTTTTTTTTGAGTAAATATGACATGGGTGTTAGATAAATTGTTCCAATTAATTTTTTTTTTTTAGAGAGTTTCAACATATGGCGTTTGCTCCTGATGATAACTCTTTATCATTAGACCAAAACACCAATTAGTTTTTTGTGTAGGCGGGAATTGAACCCTAAATCTCTTATACAACCATCAGAGACTTTACCAGTTGAGCTAACTGGAACCTACATTCCATTTTAATTTAGTTTTAGAATAAGGCTTTCTAGATAGATTAGTATTGTTACTCGTATTTATTTATATTCAAATTAATTCCAATGTTTTTAGGATAAGATTAGTTCCTATGTTTTAAGATTTATTGATGAGGTTATCTCATCTTAACTATTTATGTATGTTAAATGCATTAATGAGAATTAAGCAGAATTAAACCCAAAAATAACTCTCTCTTACTCTCTAAATTTAGGAGATTAGTTATGGAATTGGCTAAATTATCAATTTATTTTTTATTTTTTCAAGTCCACAAAAACTCTTTAATGCTGATTTAATTTGTGCTAAAAATCTTGTATCGCAATGATATGGTCTAATTCTCTCTATGAGGAAACCTGAATTTAAATCTTCTCTTCCCACTTATTGTAAGAAGAAAAAAGAAATCTTAAACTGTGAAACTTGCTTATGGGTGCATAAAAAAGGGTGCTTTTTCATCGATAGGATAGGATTCCGACCACTCGGCATCACGCTGCAAAACCACATGTTTTGCTCTGATACACCCATGGTTTACACTTTAGAATTTGAAACTTTTAGAAATATATTTAAAAGACTTATTCCAATTTTTCCTTTTATTTTTTCATATTTTAAAATTTGACAATTCAAAAGCTAGGTTTTTAAATAGACACATAAAAACATCTAATGACACAGAATTTATTTTCAACAAATTTCCCGCAGACCCAAGCAATGTTACATAGTTTTCGCCCTTAATTTTAGGACTCAATAATATTTATCTAGTTCTTGCTTGGAGGAGAATTTAGGTTCCATTCCCTCCATCTTTCAAGTTTCGATCACTTCCTAATTCTTATATGCCTTTTTTTTTTTTTTTTTTTTTTTTTTTTTGAAAAAAAACCATGCCAAAACAACATTAAGCAATTGTAAAAAATAAAAATAAAAGAAGATAGAGAGAACAAATTGATATCTCTGTACCTAGGCAATGGAATTGTCCTAAGGGGGCGGCTAAAGGCCTAGGCCTAAGGCCCCAATTTAATTATAAAAGATTTTATCCTTAATAGAGACCTTATTTTATTATTAAAAAGTCTAAAATTGTAAAATGATGTTAGAAATATTATTATTATTATTTTTTTTTTTGTGTCAACAATCACAAAAATATTTTAAAGATTCATTATTAAGTGGTTGAAATCATCACATCTATTACCACATCAAATCACATTTATTACCACACTAGTTTGTATGTTTTATGTAGTAAAGTTTGTAATGATTACATTGTGTTTTCACAAAAACTTGAAATCAACATGTTTTAAGTGTACTTGCAGTTCATGTACATTTTATCAAGTTTTTTTTTTTTTTTTTTTTTGATAATAAACAATTTTATTAATAAAAGAACAAAAAACAACATCTAAGAAACTAAAATTCTAGCTTGCTCAAGAGCTAATGCATTGTGAAAAATAGAAGGGGTAGGGCCTAGAACAATATAGTCTTAATTTAACATTTTATAAAGTGTTAAAAGACTATATACAAGAAATATTATATCACTTCCCAAACTTTGAATCTCATTAGTGATCCATAATAGACTTCTTAACAATATAAACTGGCTCCCTGCCTGGGGGTGTAATATGACCATAAAGATCCTCATTTTTTGCTTCTAAAAAAAAAAAAATAGACTTCTTAACACCGTACATCTAGGTCCTTTAGATGTGAAGCACAATGGCATCGTTTGCAGTGGATAATAATAATAATAATAACCGGTTAACCGTCTTTGGAAGATGCTCACCTTTTTCCCTATGGAATAAATCCATAAAACCTAAAATTGTAATTAAAAAAAAAAAAAAAAAAGGAAGATAGAGAAGAAGAAGAAGAAGAAGAAGCAAGGAGTAAACTATTCTTATACATAAATTATATATATGAACAAAAGAACAACAATGTCTCTTTTAGTTCCCCATATTGGGAGTCCTAATTCATCAACCATTATTTCTTTCTCCCTATCCTAACCCCATATTCCTCTCTCTCTCTCTCTCTCTCTCTCTCTCTGTGTATAAATGGGCCCCAACCCCACAAGATGTCAACATTGTAAATATAGCTACCTAAAAAGATATCTCTTAACAGACATATACCAAATCATCCATGTAAGAACCCAACCCAATGGTTGAGTTTTGAGGTGATGATTGCATCTTCACCCAATGGTTGAGTTAGTGAATACTGTAAATAAAAAAAAAAAAAAATTTGAATCATATGATATTCACTCATTAGTTTGTTACCGTTGTTACGAAATAGTCGATCTTAGTAATCAAATCCGCACGAAGAAAATACTAAGCTCAGGCCCATTATTCCCATCTGGGCTTAACATGTAAAATGTCTCTGAATCCCTCGAGCCCACAACACGTTGAAAATGGGCTCTCATGTAAGCCAAATCAGCATCAGGCCCTTCAATCTCAGAATTCCCAGGAAGAACACCAGCACCCATTGACACAGCCTTCAGTAATTCCATCACATTCAAATCCTCCTCTGAAGTCTCTTTCTTAACCCCATAACCACTCTTTTTCCCATTACAATACATGGTCCACAAGGGCTCGTCTAAAATCCTAGTCTTATCCTTGTCACCTTTCTTCTCACATTCAAGTGCAATCCTAACCATCCCAGAACTCATTTCCTTTTGTAACACATTTGTTTGCATGGCTAACTCAACCAGCAACGTAGGAAAATACTTAGGGCTTTCTTGTATGGACAAAGTTACACGTCCTTTACGGTAACCAAATAAAGTGCCAGTCACTCGTGAGCCAGCACCGTTTCGATGACTATCAGGTAAACCTATTGGCATAGAGATAGAGCCCATTTTGCATGCGGGTGTTATAATTGGGAGGGAACGAAAGACAGAGTGAAAGACTTTTAGGACTCTGATTTTGTGTTTGTTCCTTCTTTGATGGGAAGGTTGGACAAGGGAAGATAAGTGGCGAGGTGGTGGTGGTGGTGGAGGTGTTGTGGAAGATTGTGGTTGTAACTCCCCCATTAATGGTGGGTGATGATGAAAATACTATGGAAGAGTCCTGCCGAGAGAGAGAGAGAGAGAGAGAGAGGAAGAAGGATTAATTAGTTGTTAAGTTTGGTTTTGATTCTGTGGTGTGAGATGGGAATTGATATGGATCCTTAAACTGTGGTCAATAATGCCATTTCTTTGGCCTTATAAGTAGGCTTGAGCTGGTCTTAAAAAGGATAAATCAATAGTTTATAAATAAATAAATAAACCACAATTTAAACAAAAATTTCCTTCAAATCAGTTGAAAGAAAAGTTCTTCCAACTAACCAAAAATTTCTTTCAAATCAGTTTATGTGTATATTTAGTTACATAATATACTTAACATTTATGTAATTCATTTAAATAACTATCAATTTTAATCACTATTTAAATACATGATTGACACTAAAAATTATAACTCTGTTTCAATATCTCTCTATTGTTTGGTTGGTGTCAAGTTTAATGAAATTTAGTGTTAAAACACCAATTTATTCATTTATACCCAAAAAAAAAGATGAGAGATAAATTAATTTTTCAATATTAAATGCCGTTAAAATTAAGGGAGAGAAGTATAATTAGGATGATAGTTTTCAAAGTATAATTTTTCCTAATTCAATTAATAAAGTGATTTACATACATATAGATGGTCACATAAAACAATACGTTATCGAAAATTTTGGAAAAAAAATGTTTTTATCGCATATCGTTTCATGCATACAGGGCTTTATAAACTTCCATTTACTTTTCTTCTTTCTTGGGGTTGGGGGAAGAGTTAAACACCATTTAAAAATAAATAAATAAAAATAATAATAGAACGACGTTTGACAACTACAAAATCAATGGATTATTATGTGTCTCCCTCTTTCCTTTGTAATTTTGGGAGTGAATATAATAAATAGAATTAAGATATGAATTCATAAAGTACTAAACACAACACATCCCATTAGTCTACTCATGGCATCGATAGTCAAAACGAAGATATGAATGATAAGTATTGATGTTGCTTAATTAGATAATGACTTAATGTTTCAGGTTTTGTTTTACTTGATTTATAAGCACAATTTATATGTTGTAGATAAGGCTATTGTGGAAATTATTTGAATAGATGTCATTTCATGAATTGCTATTATGTTTTTAAGTGGAAGTCATTTCGAACTGTTTTTTTGGTAGGAGGTAATGGTAGTCATTTCTAAATTAAAAGCATCTATTTATTTATTTTGATGAATTATAAGCAATTTATATGATGATGAATTCATTACGTCACATTACGTTTCATTAAATCCAATAATTAAGTACCTTATTCTTACACCAAATATGCTTGCTTCTATACCGGTACTCTTCTTTTTATATAGTGGGATCCATTTTGTGAGAGATTGTGCTGGAAACGTTACATATTTGTTGTGAAGATATTATTTCTAGCTATTCAATTTTCAAGTTTAGTTAACAAAATGACACTATCAATTCTCCTAGAAGACATGTAGGTCCATTTATTTTACATTTTCTTTCATGACGATGGGATTTAAAGCAAGCATATGACTGCATATCTCTTTTAAATTATCACCTAGAAAACTTGTGGCTTCTATCATCCGAACTATGGTACCGTAATAAGAAACAAGCCACATCTATCTAGAATTTTTCATAGATTAATATGATCGGTAGTAATATCTAACTAAACTATATAAATTAATTATGGCATTAAATAAATTCAGGATAGCATCTCTTCTATCATTTGTCAACGAGAAAGTATTCGCCCACACATACACAAAATACTTTTTTTTTTTCTAGATATGTACTTGCTACTTGAGAGCAAACAGTTCAGTATAAACTTAGGGTCAAACTAATTCGAGCTAGGGTTCAGTCTTTTAGTAGATGAATTCCCTTTATTTTTAGTGGTTCTAGTGATTAATTAAGTAATTTGTAGTCAAATTAATATGGGACCTAATATCAAATCCCTTAATCAAGGGTATATGATTGACAGCATAAGATAACACCTTACCCCCATACTAACCACACAAAACCTTGACCATGAGAAAGGCATGTCGGGGGCTGAGTAAGGTGTTTTGGATAACATCAAGTTATGTTGTCCCTCTTAGACAGGTTTAAGACTTTTAAGTTGTGATTTGCTTGGCAAAGCATTGCATATTGGTGGTGATGTTGATGTGGGCTATATATGTATGTAGATTTGGATTGGAAGGTGGCATTGACAAGATTCAGTCCCTATGCAACGGGTTAAGAGACTGAAGACCAAGTTGTTAGGCATGTGCTTGGGTTGCTAGGTTTGTTAGCCTTGTTAGAGTAATTGCATCAGTCTGCGCAAAATTTCTTGTCTATTTTAACATAAAAATCCACTTTTTCTATTTTATACAGCCACTATCCAAAACTCCCACATCAATTTATCTATTATACACTCTTTTCTTTAAATGATCATTTTATATTCTTTTTTTATTATTTCAACAAATTAGTCAAATCCACTTTCTCTCTTTTCTTTTCTGAACACTATTCTTTCTCACTCTTTCTCTCACAAGGTGAATTTTCTTTCTTTTTCTTCTTTCTCTCATCTTTCTTCACCGGTTAAGTTGTCTTCTTTCGCCCCTTTCTTCACTGGAAAACTCCATTAATAAACCAGAAAACTCCATAAACAAACCAAAAAACTTCACTTCAACACAAACCCATGTCAATCTAAGTCCATTTGGGTTGGATTTGGCGATGGTAGCAAGGCAAATCTGACGGCAGCAATGGCGACAGATCTGACTGATTTCTGTTGGGTTTTTTATGTGGGTTTCTATTGGAATTTTCATATGAGTTTTCCGTTGGATTTAGTTTTTATTGATTTTGGTTTGGATTTGGAATGGGTTTTTTAGCGAGTTTGGGTTGTGGTGGTGATGGTTGGGTTGTGCTCGGTTGGTGGTTGGATATTTGTCTTCTTCTTCTTTACTGAGTTGCTGTGGCCGTTGGGAAAGAGAGGGAACCCGAATGAGGTGGAGAGTCAGACCAGAGAGAAAAAGAGAGAGTGAGGTGGAGAGAGAAAAAAAATATTAAATGCAAGAGCTATAGTAACCGTGCATACTATAGCAGTTGTGCATTTATGCACACTTTTACACCCATTGATGTGAGTATTTTTTTGTTCAAAATGTGTAAAATGAGGTGTTTTTTGCATTTTGCAAGACTTTGCATCTACTGATGTGGACTATATATGTATGTAGATTTGGATTGGAAGGTGGCATTGACAAGATTTAGTCCCTATGTAATGGGTCAAGAGACTCAAGACTAAGATGTTAAGCATGTGTTTGGGTTGCCAAGTTTGTTAGCCTTTTTAGTGTGTTGGCAATGCGAAGAGGCTCCAAGACATCAAGAAGTTATGTCCCAAAGTTAGTTCTCATATAGGTGTAGCAAGCCCAAGGGCAAAAGGGCAATTACCCAAGTGATTGAAATTGATAGTTATTTCCTACAAGTACCTTGAAAACTGTTAGGGGGTGTCAATAGCAAGGGTTAGAGGGGGAAATACAACATAATGATAATGTGTTGTCACTGTTGCGTGGAAAAATGGTGTATTCATGTATCTTTTGTAAGCCTTATTAGAGCACTCACATCAATGAGCATAATAGAAAAAAATGTAAAATTAACACAATATGATCTAAAATTGACCTGCATCAAACAATATCTTATTGACAACTGTGTATATTTTACATGATTACTTAGCTTTCTATCATATCATTTTATTATTACCATTTATTTTTATATTGAGCCACAAATTAGTGACATCACGTTCCACTCGTTTTTCTCTCTCTGCAAAATTGAACTCTCCTCCTTTTCTTCTCCCTTTTCGTTCGAGCCACTTTAGATCTCCCATCTCAGCTCTCATTTATGACTAACGCATGTCCCAAGTAAATATTTTGTGCAAGAAAGCCCTAACATCTTTTGTACATACATTGTTGTAAAGTGAAAAAAAATTAAGAATGTTCTCCTATAATTTGTGTGTTGTTGTGCATTCTAAGCTTCACACAAATTATTGGTTGATTCATTTGTATGAATATTGAATTGTTGGTTGGGACTAAGTAAGGCTTACTTAGTACCATCAGTGGCAAAAAATTCGGGTGTAATTCTATCTTACGACACTTAGCCTGATCGTAATAAATAATATCATGAAACTAACATTAGAGGTTCAAATCTTATCTAATTATCTAACAAATTGAAACTCATTATAGGTTCAAAACTCATTATAAATCTTTCTTTTTTTTTGAGAAAAAAAAAAAGCTCATTGTAAATCTGAAGTCATAAGTTAGTAATATATACTAGTCTCATCACACACACTTCACACGTGCGATGAGACTCATTTTTTTTTTTTTTTCTTTTTTGGTTTAGTGTCATGATTTTTCATTATCCCAATTTTTGGATTTTGACACTAAACCTCCAACACATACCAAAATCATGTTGCTTTGAACTGGAAAATAAATTAAAAAAAAAAAAAATTCAGCACCCACAAACCAATCTTTTTTTTTTTTTTTTTAGAAAGCACAGACCGATCTCACTAATAAAAAAACAAAATAAATATATGGTAATTTGTTGTTTGTTCTAAAGTGATTTTGTAACCTTATTTCTTAGAGTTCTAATCAATTCGGCAAGATCAACTCTCTTGATCACCACCAGTTGATCGTTCTCCTCTTTGAGTTTCATAGAGTCCACGTCTGCATAGCGAATGAAAGATATATAAAAGTCTAGAATTTGACATATTAATGATTTAATTTTTAATATGTGATTTCGTAAGAAAATATTCAATGTAGTGGGCATATTTTATAAAAACTTTTTAAAGATTCAATCACTTTTTTTTTTTTTTTTTTTTGAGAAGCAAAAGATTCAATAACTTGGTGACCTAGCATGTAGATGAATTTAAACAGAAACTTTGTGTAAAACTTATAGGACACTTTGAAACAACATCATTCTAAATAGAAAGGCGCCAAAAAAAAAAAAAATGAATGAAAGAAATTTCTAGACAAGCATTAATAGAAGCCAAAATGAAGAAGTATAAATAAAGGGAACCAGAAAAAAAGAAAAAAAGAAAAAAAGGGTTCTCATTTGTCTTATTTTTTACAAAAAATTACTTGCGAAATATTGAATTAAAAAAAAAAGAAAGAAAGAAAAGTTTGACATCAAAGAAAAGAAATAAATACCAAAATATAAAAATTGTCATGTGGCAAGAGACAAACAAATACAATATTTTAAAATGAGAATTGGATGTAAGAAATAGGAAAACTAAAAACAGGATAAGTAAAAAAAGAATATTTTGCATATATCATTCATGCTTGCAAAATTTCTAGAAAATTAAAGATCAATAGTTATGTCATCAATAAATTGTTTAAATTGCAAAATTTTATAGTTTAAAATTATGCATAAAATATAAGCTTATAGATCATATAATAAATAATAATATCCGATTAACACAAAATTTGACAAATTTTAGAGCTACAACATTGGTTGTAGCCTAAGGCTACAACCTTACTCAATATCATTAACATTACTACATATTTTTAAAATCTAACCACTGAATTGTATGTTCTTTACGTTTTTAATACACATATCAAATTTTATATCAATTAGATATTATTAACTATATAAACTATAAGATTATATTTTATGTATATTATCAAACTACAAAAGTTTGCAATTTAAACAACTTATTGATGACATAGGTATTGATTTTTAATTTTCTATAAATTTTAAGCATTGAGGATATTAGAAGAAAATGTAATCCAAGAATTGATTTGTCAAAAATCACTTTCAATAAAAAGATATTGAGTAAGGTTGTAACATTAAGCTACAACCAATTTTATAGCTAAACTTTGTCTCACAAAATTTGACATGTGTAATAAGAGTGTAAAAAACATACAATTCAACAATTAGATTTTTAAAATATGTATTGTTTATTTAATTGAGTAAGTTTGTAGCTTTAGGCTACAATAGATTTTATAACTAAACTTTATCCTTTGCTTATATACTTATTCGGATAATCTTGGAAGTCAAGTAATCAAGTCTTTTGTATTCCAATGCAGTAATATACTATCCTTCTTCTTCTTCTTCTTCTTCTTCTTCTTCTTCTTTTTTTTTTTTTTTTTTTTTTTTTTTCTCGAAGAAGAAGAAGAAGAAGAAGAGGAAGGAGGATATAGCGTGAAACTTAAATAAAATAAAATAAAACCAGATAAGTAGAAGAAGTTAAAGAGAAGTTAAAATTTAAAATTTGATAGTAAAGCAGTTTCTTAGGAGTAAAACATTGGGGAGTGGAATTCAAGCAATTTGTAAGGAGTAAAATGTGGGAGTGGAATTCAAACCTGTTAGGATTTTTTTTTTTTTTTTTAAAGTTTAAATTAAATGTTTGTTAAATACTAAATATATGTAGTTCAAATTACTTTTATAAACTCAATTATTTTTTTGTTTAGAGTAGTGCTTAATAAATTTTAGGGGTATTTTAGACATTGTAAGAAAAGGATAACTAAACCATACTAGCATTCTTGAAGTGGGCCACAAAATTTAAAAATTGAGTAATAAAAAGAGAGAATTGAGAGATGAAAACACTTAAACCAAACACCCCTGACTAATCTTTTCTTTCAACATGTATTATATTACTTTATTGTTACATTTTAAATGGCAGATATGAGATTTGAGGAACCAACAGCTAGGGGGGTTTTGAAAAACTTTGACAATAAGTACAAAATTGACATCACCATCTATGAACTTAGAGCTTTAGCTATTTTAATATTTTAGTAAATATATAGCTAAAGACTCACATTAGTCTCAATATTTTATCCCACAATTAAAAACATTGAAGACTTAAAAGTTTCATTCTTTTTTAACATTGGAGACTTAAAAGTTTCATACTATGTTCAAAGAAGTAAGAGGAAAGAAAGGAGAGAGAAAAATAAATAATTAAATGGAGTAAAAAATAGAGTATTGAGTCTGATGTATGTGCATAAAAAACATGAATAACTAAACTAGAAAAAAATTTAAAAAAATTTAGGTTAGTTTAGCTAAACATTTGAAGAGGTTGATGTAAATGCTCTAATACCAATTTATGTTTGGGTGTAATTGTCTTCTTTTAATTATGAATTGTCCTCTTTTTTCGTCAAGTAATATTTGTTAGTATATTGTTGTGATAGGTGATTACACTATAACATGATATGCCCTTACGCATACAATAAGTCACACAGTCCTCACGTGCTCGAGGCAACACCTATGAAACAAAAACAAAGAAGACCTTGTAGAGAGTATCAGTGTGGTACTGGCCAAATACCCTCCGAAGGTCAAATTAGAGAACTTTCACAACTCTAGAGTGCTAGAGCTGAGGAAATTATGCGTACCTTGGTTTGCGAGGGTTTTTGAGTTTTTATAGTAGGGAGGGTTGATATTCGTTCCTTGCCATAGAGGGTTTTTCCTTGTGGGGGAAAATCTTCATTAATGCGCGCATCTTGCAGGATACTTTCCTTGTAAGAATCCCTCGATTAGGGTTATTTGTGGAGCACAAGATGTTTCTTTGTATATTCATGTGTGGGGGCCAAGTAAGGCCACGTTAGACCCGTCATAGGCTTACTTCTGTCAGCCTCTTATTCTGTCTGTGCATTCTAGTTGTCTCATTTGAGGCAAACTCGTTGGCATTGGGATGGTACCGTCGGCCCTATGGTGTCGTTGCTTATGGATGCACAAGCAATGTCATTGGGTACATTGGGCCCGTCAACTTTGCCTTGAGTTCCTAAAACCTCAAGAATTACCCTTATCAACTGCCCCTTACTCCATAGCTCCGTTGGCTCTAGCTGACGGGTTATGAAGTTTGATTTGTAGCTCTTTTATTATATATATATATATATATTGTTTATTTAGGAAAAATAAAAGGGTTTTAATGGGTGATTCCTTGAGCAGCCATTAGTAAATGCTAGAACATGTGGAACAAGCTAGTTGGCCTCGTTTCTGAACGAGGGTGTCGCTTCGTCTTCCGTGCATTTTTCATCCTATATATATATATCATCTCCTCCCCCCATTCTTCTTATTTCAAACTTACTGATCTTAAGAGAGAGAGAGAGAGCTCGTCATTTTCGTCTACCTTGCTTCCATCATCCTACTAACCTCGTCGCCTTTGCTATCATCACTTTGCTGAGGTCATCACCTTCTTCAAGAAAACATCTACTAAATTCGTAAGTCCTCTTTTTCTTTTATTTCATTCTGTCTTTTGTTTTGTTTTTTGTTTTTTTGTTTTTTTGTTTTTTTTTTTTGTTTTTTTTTTTTCTAGTTTGGTCATTAATTATATAGAGAGACTTATCAGTTTTAGTCTCTTAGAATACCTCCGTTGCTTGTAGGTGAATAGATGTCAGGACATAGTGATGCGATGGGTGAGAAATCGTTAGTCCGTGAGGAAGTGGGCTATGACAAAGTATTCTCGTCAAGTCATGGGCCCGATGAGGGGTTGTCCTGGTCATCAGAAAGGGAACCGTCTGCCTAATCTCCTGTTGGCTGGGAGGAAGACTTTGATGGAGATGAAGTAGAGGAAATAGAGGGAGATGTGGAGGACAAGGGTGAAGGAGAGAATGAGGGGGAGTTTGAGGTAGAAGGTGACAAGGATGAGAATGAGAGTGACAGGGGAGCTTCTATGGAGGGAAGCTTAGGGAGCCTAGGGAACAGTCCTACTCATCCCTTCATCCTCCCCAAAATTTGGACTGTTAATGACTTTAAGCCAACAATGATGGCCAACATCTTCAAGAATTTACGGGACCGTTATCAAATCCATGACCATATCCCAATTCGCCTCCCTGGGAAGTATGAGAAGTGCTATTCGGGAAAGACCGCAGATGTTGACATGTACGATGCCATGTTCATGGCAGGGTTGAGGTTGCCATTAACGGCATTACATCGTTAGTTGGCCAACTTTTTAGGATTGTCCGTCATCCAAATCGCTCTTAACGCTTGGAGGATATTCATAGGGGCCTAAATTCTTTAGGGGCGACTGAGTGGTGGGAACTGTCAGCTTACCTTGGACGAGTTCTTCTAGTGCTACAGACCCAACACATCTCGTTGTCCAAAGGGATATACCATTTTGCTACGAGGAAGAGGACACTTAGGCTAGTCTCTGATATGTTCGACTCCAACAAAAATTGGAATGGCAGATATTTCTTCGTTTAGGGGATGGACTGGGTATGTCGTCAGGAAGAGTGAGTGACGATGCCTCACGATTTTGACAACACTTAGGGCATTGTCAAAGATTTAGGTCTAGTGTTGTTTGCTTTTCTTTTTACTAGCTCCAAGTACTTCTTCATCCTCTCGCCCTTACATTCGTAATCACCGTTTACTTGGTTTGTGATGACCTGTGAGTCGCAATGAACAACCACACTTGCGGCCCTTGCTGCTTTAACGAGATTTAGTTCCGCTATTAGAGTTTCATACTCTACTTCATTGTTGGTCATAGGGAAGTCGAGATGAACCATACATTCGATCTCATCCCCTTCTGGAGAACGAAGTACAATGCCTGCTCCACTAGCCTGTCTGTTGGACGATCCGTCTGTGTGTATACTCCACTGAGGATACTCTTTTGCCATTTGGCCTTCCGTGTTAATGAACTCTGCAATGAAGTCAGCAACCACCTACCCCTTAATGGTAGTACGCGGGCGGTACTATATTTCGAACTTGCTTAACTCTATTACCCATAGCGCCATTCATCCGACGGCTTCAGGATTGCTCATTGCTTGCTGTAAGGACTTGTCAGTCAGGACGATCACCGTGTGGGCTTGGAAGTATAGCTTGAGCTTGCGGGCTGCTGTAACTAAAGCGAAGGCGAGCTTCTTTATTGGTGGGTACCTCTCCTCTGCATCATGAATTGCTTGGCTGGCGTAGTTCACGGGTTTTTGCACTTGGTCTTCTTCTCTAATCAAGGCTACACTAACGGCGGTCGGGGATACGGCCAAGTAGAGGAATAATTCTTCCCCTAGTTTTGAGGGACTCAACAATGACGGGGAAGAGAGGTAGGCCTTCAGATCCTTGAATGCCTACTGACACTCGGCTGTCCACTTAAAAGATTTCTTCAGTGTGTGGAAGAAAGGTAGACACTTATTCGTTGCCCTTGACACGAACTTGTTCAGTGGGGCTACCTTGCCATTGAGGCTTTGTACTTCTTTCACATTCTTTGGGGGTGCCATCTCTATTATGGATCGAATCTTGTCTGGGTTGGCCTCGATACCTCTCTGAGACACCATGAATCCTATGAACTTTCCTGCCATCACCCCGAATGCACACTTGCTTGAATTGAGCTTCATGTTGTAAGAGTGAAGGGTGTCGATGGTTTCCTTGAGATCATCCAAATGATCGTCCTCCCTCTAACTTTTTATCAACATGTCGTCAATGTAGACTTGGACATTTCTTCCAATCTGCTATGTGAATATCTTGTTTATATGCATTTGATATGTCACGCCCGCATTTTTGAGGCCGAATGGCATTACTTTGTAACAAAAGAGACCTTGGTTGGTAATGAACAATGTCTTCTCTTGATCTGCTTCATCCATTTTGATCTGGTTATAACCTGAAAAAGCATCCATGAAGCTCAGTAACTAGTGTTGAGCAGTAGATTCAACTAGGACGTTGACCCGTAGGAGGGGGTAGCTATTTTTGAGGCATGCTTTGTTCAAGTTTGTGAAGTCCACACACATTCTCCATTTTTCGTTGGCTTTCTTGATCATCACGTTGTTTGCCAACCAGTCGAGGTAGTAAACTTTCCTGATGAAGCCTGCCTTTTGTAACTTGCGGACTTCTTCCACTATAGTTTGGTTTCGTTCTTGGGCGAACACCTGCTTCTTCTGACAGATGGGTGGAAAGGAAGGTGACACATTCAACTTGTGCACTATGACCGAAGGGTTGATTCTTGGCATGTCTTCAAGGCTCTAGGCAAATACATCCTGGTTCTCTTTGAGAAAAGTCGTGAATGTTTGGCTAACCATCGGGTTGGTGAGGGCGTCAATCCTTGTTGTTCGATCTGGCTTGAAGTTATAAAGAAGTATCTCTTCAAGTCTTTCAACTGGCTCTGCCACCGTTCGCTGCTCTTTTATGTTCATTGTCTGCACATAATCGTTTATCTCCAACATTGCTATGTAACACTCGCGTGCAACGACTTGATCTCCATGTACTTCTTCTACTCTATACTCAGTGGGAAACTTGATCATCAGGTGGTAGGTTGAAGTTACGGCCTTCCACGAGTTGAGAGTAGGTCGTCCGAGGATGACACTATAGGCGGACGAGTAGTCGACAACAAGGAATGTAACATCTTTAGTGATTTGCTGAGGATAATCACCAACCGTAATGGGAAGTGTGATCGCGCCGAGGGGATATACTTTAGTCCCTCTGAACCTAACGAGCGGGGAGTTGGTCGAGACCAACCATTCACTGTCAATCCTCATTTACTGGAACACCGGGTAGTAGATGATGTCAGTAGAGTTTTCGTTGTCAACTAGGACTCGGTGTATGTTGTAGTCCCCTACCCGTATGCTAACGACGAGTGCATCTTCATGCAGGTGGTGGAGACGTCGAGCATCTTCTTCTGAGAATTCGATGATGGGGTTGTCGATCCGTGCCATCTTTGGGACGAAACCCGTTAGCTGGACGTTTTGAACCATCTTAAGGAAAGTCTTCCGAGCTTTTTTGGATGAACTAGAGGCCGTAGTACCTCCCACAATCATTTTTATATCTCTCGTTGGGGAACCTATTCTTGTGGCGAGTCCACTCTTTTTTTACTGACGAACCTTTGTAACTTTCCTTGTCTGATAAGAACTTCTATTTGTTACTTCAAGTCGAAGCAGTCGGCTATGTCATGACCGTGGTCACGGTGGAAGCGGCAGTACTTGTCTCTGGACCTTTTATTAGGATCTCCCTTCAACTTGCCAGAAAATGTCAGGGCTCCTTCATCTTTGATTTGCATTAAGACTTGGTCGATCGGGACAGTCAGCGGGGTTAAACTTGTGAAACTCCCCGTAGGGGAGCTTGGAGCACTTGTCCTCTTGCCGTTCTCTAGTCCTAGCCATCTTCCGTCCCCTGTCCTGCCATACGTCCTCCTGTCTTTCCCTCTTCTTGGGCTTTTTTTCTCAGGTCATCAGTGCATCTTCCGCATTCATGTACTTAGTAGCCTTGTAAAGCACATCCAACATGGTCTTTGAGTCGTTCTTATATAAAGAAAATAGGAACTTACCATTCCGTAGCCCTTTTGTGAATGCAGCTATGAGTATCTTGTCATTAGCTTCATTGATTGAGAAGGCCTCTTTATTTGAAGCGGGTTATGTAAGACCTCAATGTCTCATCCTCCCATTGTCTAATATTCATCAAGCATGCAGTGGACTTCTTATACCTATGTCTCTCGATAAAGTGTATGGCAAACTGGGCGCTTAACTCCTTGAAGGTACTAAAGGAATTGGGCATTAACCTCCTGAACCAAATCCTTGCAGGTCCCTTCAACGTAATGGGGAAGGCCCTACACATGATCTCGTCTGCCATTCCTTACAGATGCATCAAGGTCTTGAAGGATTCTAGGTGGTCTAGGGGATCCTCAGATTCGTCGTAAGTCTCCAACTATGGCATACATAATTTTGGTGGAAGGGGGAATAAGGTGACAGATGCCATGAATGGCGAGTCAATTCGATGGACTAGGTCATCGAGGTCACTAGACACCTGTCCCCTGAGGGCGTTCATCATAAAATCCATATGTTCCTTCATCATCTGCATTTTTGCAACAATGTTAGGTAGAGCCGAAACTGTGACTAATGGACGGCTCATGTCCTGTCGCTTTGGTCTACTTGGAGCGTTGCTACCTTCCAGCCTTTCTTGGTCCCTTCTCTCAGCGCTTGTGCCTTCTTGGTCCTGCTCCTGAGTGTTAAGCCCCACGTTCTTTTGACACAGCTGCTTTTCTAGATCAAGGTTTTGCTTGGTGACGCGCTCTATGGCAGCGGTGAGAGTTTGAACTGATGATGCCAAAAATTATTAGTAAGTCACATAGTCCTCACGTGCTCGAGGTAACACCAGAGAAACAAAAACAAAGAAGACCTTGTAGAGAGTACCGGTGTGGTACCGGCCAAATACCCTTTGAATGTCAAGTTAGAGAAATTTCACAACTCTAGAATGTCAGAGCTAGGGAAATTGTGCGTACCTTAGTTTGTGAGGGTTTTAGGGTTTTTATAGTAGGTAGCGTTGATATTCGTTCCTTGGCACAGAGGGTTTTTCCTTTGGGGAAAAATCTTCATTAATGCGCGTATCTTGTGGGATACTTTCTTTGTAGGAATCCCCTCGATTAGAGTTAGTCATGGAGCACAAGATGTTTCCTTATATATATTCATGTGTGGGGGCCAATTAAGGCCATGTTAGACCCGTCATAGGCTTACTTCTATTAGCTTCTTATTCCGTCTGTGCGTTCTAGTCATCTCATTTGAGGCGAACCCATCGGCATTGGGACGGTACTGTCGGCCCTATGGTGTTGTTGCTTACAGATGCATAAGCAAGGTCGTCAAGTACATTAGGCCCGTTAGCTTTGCCTTGAGTTCCTAAAACTTCCAGAATTACCCTTATCATTTAGTATATATATTCATTTAAAATTTTGTTCATATGCCAAAGGAGGGTCATTGACTCATTGGTATTTTTAAGCAAACATGATTAGGAAAAAAAAAAAAAACCTTTGTTTAAAATTTAATACTTCATATGCATAACAAGATATATATATATATATATATAATGTTCATCTATTTATATAAAGGAAAAGCATATGGTCATGAGCTCAGAAGAAATCAATCTTTCTTCAAGTTTTCCTTGAAGGCAGTCGCCAATTCCTTCCATAATTTTGCCATTCTTTAGGATAATTTGGCACATGGCTAACCTATAATAAAATATCAATTATGTGATCAAGCCAATAAACCCTAGATTGGTAACGAATTGAAAGAGATAGAAGTAATATGAGTAACATACTCATATGGTGCTCTAGCCAGTCTAGCTAGCCTACAAGATATAACCTATATTAGCACTAGCTTAGCACATTTAAATAAACAAATTAACTAGACTAATATAGACATACTGGGGAGATGAAGATGCCTCAAAAGCATTTAGCTTGGAGCAAAGAAGTAGAAGAGCGGTCTCAAGGTTTTAGAGGTAATGCAATAGTCTTTTGTAGTATCCTTCAGTTCTCCGTCTAAATCAACTCCACCAAAAACAAATTCTTTATGAGTAGCTATATCATCCTTCAATGCAAAGAATGATATACTTTAAGTATATCATTCTCTAAATAGATTGCGAATCATTAGAGAATGATATACTTAAAGTATAGTACAACTATACTTTAAGTATATTGGTAATTACCCTATACTTTAAGTATAATACAACTAGTAATTATGAGTTTGCATTATTGGTTGAGATAGATCCACCTCTAAAGAGATTGAGGATCATTTAAGTTCATGCCGTCAAAGAAGATTGGAGAAGTCAAGAAGTTGGAGTTAAGGATTGTCCATTTTCATGTGGGCATGAGTAGTTTCTTATCAAATGCCTTGGTTTATGTTTAGCCTGTCCTCGGAGGCCTCTCCTTTGTCTATGTTTGTGTGTGTGTGTGTGTGTTTTTTTTTTTTTAAGTGATATCCATAAAGGAAGTATAGCACAAAAGCGATAACCATAAAGGAAGTAACACCAGAAATACATAAGATCAAAAATAATAAATGACCATAAAATAGTGGCAAGCTAAGAAACCTACAATTCCTATGAATTCACGCAAAATTACGAAAGAATAACAGGCCCAAAAAGCAACTTCTACAAAACACCCACCTCAACACAATCTGTCTTAACAAAAAGAAACACATAACTTAAAGATCTAAACAAATTCAGGAAAAAAAAAATCTCAAAAGACCTAAACACTTATCAGTAAGTGAAGCTACTGTGAAATAAAAAATATGTGCTCACCTAAGCTTAGAAGAAATCAATCTTTCTTTGAGTTTTCCTTAAAGTTAGTCTTCAATTCCTTCCATAATTTTGCCATTCTTCAGGATAATCTAGCACATGGCTAACCTGTAATAAAATATCAATTATGTGATCAAGCCAATAAACCCTAGTTTGGTAACGAATTGAAAGAGATAGAAGTAATATGAGTAACATACTCATACGATGCTCTAGCTAGTCCAACTAACCTACAAGATATAACCTATATTAGCACTAGCTTAGCATATTTAAATAAACAAATTAACTAGACAAATATAGACATACTGGGGAGATGAAGATGTATTTACCTTTGAGCAAAGAAGTAGAAGAGCAGTCTCAAGGCTTTTAGAGGTAGTGTAATAGTCTTTTGTAGTATCCTTCAATTCTCCACCTAAATCGACTCCACCCAAAACAAATTCTTTATGAGTAGCTATATCATCCTTCAATGTAAAGAATGATATACTTTAAGTATATCATTCTCTAAATAGATTGGGTATCATTTAGGGAATGATATACTTAAAGTATAGTACAACTATACTTTAAGTATATTGGTAATTGAAAGAAAGCAAGCTTAAAGGTTTTAACAATGGCGGATTGTGAAAACAGAGAGAGAAAAACTGAGAGATCAAAAAATAGAGCATAAAATGAATACACCACCTACATTTTCTATTTATACATTACAAGATTGGTAACCGCTCTAGAAGATTCCCACTCTAACAAACTCTTAACTAACTAACTGAAATTACAGCTGTACACCACTCATAAATATCAAAAACTGAGCCTATACCAGAACACTGAGGAAGAAGGCACATCCAGCATTCAAGCATAATGGAATATCAAAACGACGTCGCCTAGCTTAAGTGTTTAATGTGACATGCGTGAATGAGACTTAGATCCAATACGATGCCGTGTCAAATTAATTTAAACGCTACCGTTTTGACTCTTCAATAACAATAGATCCGTTACAAAAACTAGTCGTTAGCTTTGGGCATCTTCAACCTCAGTAACCTCTGTGATTCTATTTTCATCCCCCTTTAAAACCAAGGGGGGCAAGAGACAATATGGTTTTGGAGTGCAAATAGAGGAAACGAGATGAAGAGAGACTTTTCGTAAATATATCAGCAAGCTAATCACCAGTGGCTATGTAACGAATCTGAAGATCTTTACAAAGCACCTTCTCTTGCACAAATTGATAATCCACCTCCACATGTTTGGTGTGAGCATGGAAGACAGGGTTAAAAGCAATGGCAAGGGCAGAGACATTGTCACACCAGAGTTTAGGAACAAACGAGAGAAAAATGCCAAGATCCTTTAACACTTGGCGAATCCAACATAATTCAGCAGCAATGGTGGCTAGAGCACAGTACTCAGACTCTGTGGAGGAACGAGAAACAACGTCTTGTTTCTTAGCACTCCAAGTGACTGGATTGAATCCAAGGTATACAAAAAAACCAGTTGTCGAGCGATGATTAAAGGGGTCACCAGCCCAATCAGAATTAGAGAAGGCAGAGAAGGACAAGGGACCAAGTGAAGAAGGTGAGAACAAAATCTCTTAAACTAGACCCTTGGTGCCTGTTTGAGACTGTAGAGGGATTTCTTCAGCTTACAAACATGATTAGGGAATACTGGATCCACATACCCCTAGGGCTACACCATGAAGACCTCCTCCTTTAACACACCACGAAGAAAGACATTTTGAACATCTAATTGCTTGAGAGGCCAATTGAATTGGACTGCAAGTGATAAGATTAGCCTGACAGTGGGAGGCTTGATGACAGGACTAAAGGTTTCATCAAAATCAATGCCATATTGTTGATGAAAACCCTTAGCTACACATCTGGCCTTGTACCTATTGATGTTGCCATCACCGTTGTGTTTCAATTTGAACACCTATTTACATCCCACAACATTCTGAGATGGGGAAGGAGGAACCAAAACCTAAATGGCTTGTCTAGTGAGAGCATCAATTTCCTCATTCATGGCATACACCATTGTTGATGTTGAACAACAACCTTAAATGAGGGAGGCTCATTAACAGTGTAATCAATCTGAGCTTTCTTAGAGGAAGAAGCACCAAAGGCCTTAGGCTTGAAAACACTTGCTTTAGACCTAGTGGTCATAGAGTGAACATTCTGAGTAGGTACAGTCACAGAAGTTGGTACAGTCACAGTCACAATAGGAATAGACTCTTCAGAATTGGGAGGAGAATGGATAGGTAAGATTGATAGAACAGGTGTAGGGTCAGGCAAAGAAGCAGGTACAGATAATGTGGAATGGTCAGGGATATGAGGAGATGGCAGGGATGTAGGGGTAGAGACTGAGACAGATGTAGAGGGAGTGGGTACAGAAGTGATAGGAGGAGAAAGACTTATAGGTAAAGTGGAGAGAAAAGCTAACCAATGAGAAATAGAACAAGAATTAGAGGATAAAGATGCATGAGAAGAAGGGTCTGAGGTTGATGGTAACGGGAGAAACTCAGTTTCATTTAAAAGGACATGCCTAGAAATGTAAATCCTATGAGTGTTAGGTTCAAGGTAAATGTAACCTTTTGAATGGGTAGGGTAACCAAGAAATACGCAAGGTTTAGTATGAGGCTGAAGCTTGTGTTTGTTGTAGGGTCTAAGAAGTGGAAAACAAGTGCAACCAAAAGATCTAAGATGAAGTAAATTAGGTTTGGATTGAAACAAGATTTCCCAGGGAGATTTGTGATTGAGTAAAGGTGTAGGGAGTCTATTTATGATATGTGTGGCTATGGACACTGCATAAGACCAATAAGGTAAAGGTAAAGATGAATGGGAAGGCATTGTGAGAGAACATTCTACAATGTGCCTATGTTTCCTTTCAACTGTGCCATTCTGTTGGGGAGTGTGAGGACAAGAGGTTTGATGTATGATACCATGAGTAAAACAAAATTGGTGAAAAGCAGTTGAAGTAAACTCACCCCCCCATCAGTTCTTAAAACCTTAAGGGAGGTGTGAAGTTGATTCTCAACATAGGCTTTGAAATACTTAAAAACATCAAACACATAAAATTTATGCTTAAGTAGATACAACCAAGAAAATTTTGAGAAATCATCAACAAAAACAAGGTAATATATGTAGTCATTGATGGAAGTAACAGGTGCTAGACCCCATACATCACGATGAACAAGTTCAAGAGGTTTTGAAGTAACAAATTCAGATTTTTTGAAAGGTAATTGGTGCATTTTACCACTAAGGAAATGCTTACAATGATTATCTGAATCAGATACAAATTTATTACAAAATTCAAGAGTAGGAATAGAAGACAGTGCAGACCTAAGTACATTGTCACTAGGGTGACCTAGTCTATGGTGCCATAACAGCCACTTCTTATGAGATTTTTGTACATGAAAAGATGTTGTAGAGGAGTTGTGTAGCTGTGAAGGAGTGTGATTGAACTGTGTATAGGAAGAAGGAACTGAATGTGTAGATATGCTGTTGAAAAGTTTTGGGTAGATTGGATAAACCCCATTCTTACTCAATCCCTTGTAAAGGATTCTCCCTGTAGGTTTGTTAGCATTAAAAAGACGAACAATTATTGTGTAAGCAAAACTTATGGATAGAAAGAAGGTTCATTGCTATTCTAGGGACATGAAGTACATCTTTAAGTAAGAATTTATGGTATTTGGTAGAGAGAGAAGTATTACCAATATGGTTAATAGGAAGATTTTGTCCATTTCCAACTGTGACCTGTTCTGAGCCTTTGTATTGTGACTGAATAGAGAGATTGTTCAGGTTAGCAGTGAGATGTTCTGAAGTTCCTAAATCTGCCAACCGAGGATCTTGACAGTCGGTCAAAGCTGCATTTGAAGCTGAAGCCGTAGCAGCAAATTTGGTTGGTGGATTTTTGCCTTGATAGGCAAAATCCATCCCGTGATAGCAGTCAACAGCTATGTGACTTGCTTTTCCACAAATTTGGCAGGTAGGTCTTTCATTCTTGAAGTTTTGACATCCAAATTGAGAGGGCTGTGCTGAGTTGTAATTCTGTTGAGGCTGAGGAGTGTAGAATTGGTGTGGATTTCAACCACCACCTTGATGATTGTAGAATTGGTGTGGACCTCTACCACTACCATTGAATCTTCCTCCACCACTACCTCAATTACCATTGTTCCTTCCCCTTCCTCTGTTAGAACCACCATGGTGATGTGGTTGAGATTAAGGACTGTTGGAATTTTTATTTCCAGAGGCAAACATAGCTAGAGAATGTGAAAAGCTATTAAGATTCTCTTTGCAGCATGATTGAAAGTTGTTCATAGGTAATTGGTTCACTTCTGGTACGGATTGCTGAACAAAAATGAGCAAAATCTTTTGGCAAACCTCGAAGAATAATACAGATGAGTTCTTCATTATCCACAACCACTCCAACAGCAAGAAGCTTATCACGAGCTATCTTGATTTTCTGTAGGAAATTGTTGACTGAATTTGAGCCTTTCTTGAGACTTTGAATCTCCAATTTCAGATTGAGGATGTTTGCCCTTGAAGTTGAAGTAAACTTCTGTTCTAGAGTATTCCACACTTCTCTTGAAGTAGTGATTTCAACTAAGAGAGAAAAAAACTTGTGGAGAGCCTTCTCTCTGATTTTCCAGGTATGGAAGGATTCACACTTGTGGACAAGTGTCCTTGAGCATCAAGAAGAAATTATCCAGGTAGTGGAGTTGAACCATCAATGTGTTCAACTAGAGAATAAGCTTCCAGTATTGTGATTAGCTGGTGTTTCCATGGAATGTAGTTTGTATAATCAAGCTTGATTTGACATCAAGTTTGACATATTAGAGAGTAGTAACAGGGGTGAAGGTATTTGATTAGTGATCTGTGGTGTAGATGATGACGGTGAAGGAGTACTATTTGTAGGAGTAGTTGAGGCCACGGATTCAGGCTCTAATACCATGAAAGAAAGCAAGCTTGAAGGTTTTAACAATGGTGGATTGTGAAAACAGAGAGAGAAAAACAGAGAGATCAAAAAATAGAATTCTATTAAGCTTGCATAAAATGAATACATCACCTACACTTTCTATTTATACATTACAAAATTGGTAACCGCTCTGAAAGATTCCCACTCTAACAAACTCCTAAATAACTAACTGAAATTATAGTTGTACACCACTCATAAATATCTAAAACTGAACCTATACTAGAACACTGAGGAAGGAGGCCCACCTGGCGTTCAAGCATAATGGAATATCAAAACAATGTCGCCTGGCTTAAGTGTGTAATGTGACACGTGTGAATGAGACTTAGATCCAATATGACACCGTGTCACATTAATTTAAACTCTACCGTTTTGACTCTTCAATAACAATAGATCCCTTACAAAAACTAGACGTTAGCTCTGGGCATCTTCAACCTCAGCAACCTCTATGATTCTATTTTCAGTAATTACCCTATACTTTAAGTATAGTACAACTAGTAATTACGAGTTTGCATTATCCGTTGAGATAGATCCACCTCTAAATAGATTAGGGATCATTTAAGTGCATGCCATCAAAGGAGATTGGAGAAGTCAAGAATTTGGAGTTGAGGATTGTCCATTTTCGTGTGGGTGTGAGTAGTTCCTTATCAAAAGCCTAGTTTATGTTCAGCCGATCCTTGGCGACCTCTCATTTGTGTTTATTTTAGTCCTGAAAATTAAACATTAATTTAGATAATTATTATTATTTTAATAAAAAATTTATTTTTGATTATATTCTTAGATTTGAACATTATATTTAATCTTTTTTTTTTAAGAGAAACGTTATATATAATTTTAAACATTATATATATATATATATAAACCCCAATTGGGACTAGGGTTTTGAAATAGCTTCATCGGCAGCTCTCCCATTTCTCTTAGCTCAGGCTCTCTCACTCCAATTCAGACTAGGGTTTTGAAATAGCTTCATCATCTCCATTGCTCTCATTTGTTGTTGCTCATAATGGCACTACGAAGGGTTCGATTCTTTCGCCATCGCTACTCAAGGGATAGGCGTGCTGCCACTAGTAGTCATTTGAAAGAATGTCAAAAGAGGAGTAGGGTTACTGGCATGATATCTTTCATGGAGCCCTACTTATCTACATCTTCTGTCATAATGACTACTGCAAGTTTGATCTATTCTATTGTAGTAGCAAGGTCACAAGCACGCCTATTCTCTTCTTTTAAGGTTGATATTGATCTTCACAATCAATCTGTTGTGGATGGTCGAAATGTGTCCGAAATACTGATGGCTACTTCAAGCGACATTGTAGTGGCTTCTGAAAGTGTTCACACTGACTCTAAATGCCTTGAGGTTGCTGTCCTCCTACTGTGCTCCAAGCTGGATGCTTGTGTAGCATCTTCCTCTCCTATGTTAGTCGGATTGGCTACGACACCATATGAGTTAGCCTTGAGGAAGATTGCCCTCAAGAAAGGCGATCTGGCAAAACCTATGGAGTTGGGTGAGTTGGCTGCAAATTTAGAGTCGTATGGTGGAATATGGAAGGAATTGGCGAATGACTTCAAGAAAGATTGAAGTTTGAGCACAGGTTGAATGGCGTGATTATAGGTTATGCTATTCCTCTTTTGATTATTGAGATATGAGCCAAATAAGGGTAAGGGAATAAAACAAGTCAGTATATACTAGTTAGAATTGAACAAAAATATGACAAATATACCAATGCATTGGTGTACCAGGTTACACCAATACTAGCCTGCTATTCCCTCAATTTTCCTATAAATACGCCCCATTTTTGGAAAAATCAGGTAGAAAGTTTGGAGATAGAGTTTTATGTAGAAAAAAAAAATAGAGAAATAAATATAAAAAGTGAGGGAAAATCAGAAAAAGTAGAGAAATTCTAGAAAAATATCCTTAAAAAAATTATTAAAAAAAAAAATCTCTTCTCTCTCTATAGGAAATCCTACACAAAAAAAGTCTCTCCCTTTCTTGTACTTTGTAAATATTTTGTGGGTACAGTCTTGGGATCGGTTTAGTTCCTTAATAACTAAACCCATCCCTCCCTTTTACTTTTGTAATCATCTTTCCATATATATATATATATATATAAAATAAAATCTTTCCTTTACTTTGTTGTGCAAATAGTTGCTTTAATTTACTATGTTGTTGTTTATTTTGTGTTGCTTCTAACCCCTTTCTTTTAATGCTTTTAATATTAATGTTGGATATTATATTTGTATTGTTCATCCTAAATGGGTATTGGACCATCATCCTAGGCCATGAATGGGAAGAACCCTTTGGGGAAGAAATCTCATACCACCTAGGCATCTAGGATTTTATTTATTGCCTTTACATCATTTGTTATCCCATTTATTTTCTTGCAACATCCCCATTCCCCTTTATTTTTATTGCTCTTATATCTAGACACCCAAAAAAAAAAGAATTCTATTATCCTCTTTATGTTGGAGGATCCATAAGGCTTGAAGGGGATTAGACTCTATTTAAGGAGGAAATAAAAAATAAAATAAAAAAACTTTTTAACCAACTTACAATATTTAAAGCTTTTACCTTTATGTCATTTACATTCCAAGCTTTTACGTTTTCTTGTCATTTACATTACAAGCTTTTACGTTTTCTTGTCATTTACATTCCAAGTCTTTACCTTTAAAGTGTTATTTAAAAAATTAAAAAAAAAAGTCTTTACCTTTAAAGCTCTTTATTTTTCTGTACATATTTTATTTTGTTGTCTCTTTATCTTTTTTGCTAATAATGTACCACAAAGAAAAGTGCTTGGGTATACATCTCCCCTGGACCCCTATTCTAAGAAAATACTTTCTTTCTTAAGTTTTTCTCCGTTTTTCCAAAATAACTCTTTCAAAAAAAAAAAAAAGAAATAGAGAAATTAAAAAAAAAATAGAGGGAATAAAACCCGAAACTTCAAAAAAAGAAAAAAAAATAAAAAGAAAATAAAAAAAATTATTTCCAAAATGATTTTTCTTTCCCAAAAAGTATTTTCAAAATTATTTTCCTTTCCCAAGAGTGCTTTCAAAATGATTTTCCTTTCCCAAAAACTATTTTCAAAATGATTTTCCTTTCCCAAGAGTGCTTTCAAAATGATTTTCTTTTCCCAAAGGTGTTTTCAAAAAAAGGATTTTTTTTCCCCTTAAACATGTCAAAATTTATTTTCCCTTAAGAAAAAAAAATGATTTCCTTGAAAAAAAAAAAAAAAAAAAAAAAAAAAAATGTCAAAATTTATTTTCCCTTAAGAAAAAAAAATGATTTCCTTGAAAAAAAAAAAAAAAAAAAAAACAAAGATGACCTTTCTTTCAAAAATAAAGAAACTCCTTTTTCATTTTTCTTCTTTAAATCCAAAAATGGTAAGTTAGAAAAATGTTTTCTTCAAAAGATAATATTTTTACCAAGTTGAGTGTTCAAACTCATCCTTGCCTTTAACATTTTTGGCACTAATAAATCTCTCTTTGTCATCTTTGCATGAACATAAAATGAGAATATGGTGGATGACAGCAAGGTGCTATTCTTCCAACTCTCCCTTTTCATTTCTTTAGCTTGTTTATGTGTAGTTGTAGTATTCACATATTTTATTTTGTTGTCTCTTTATCTTTTTTGCTAATCATGTACCATAAAGAAAAGTGCTTGGATATACATCTCCCCTGCACCCCTATTCTAAGAAAATACTTTCTTTCTTAAGTTTTTCTCCGTTTTTCCAAAATAACTCTTTAAAAAAAAAATAGAGAAATTAAAAAAAAAATAGAGGGAATAAAACCGGAAACTTCAAAAAAAGAAAAAAAAAAGAAAAAGAAAAAAAAAGTATTTTCAAAATGATTTTCCTTTCCCAAGAGTGCTTTCAAAATGATTTTCTTTTCCCAAAGTGTTTTCAAAAAAGGATTTTTTTTCCCCTTAAACATGTCAAAATTTATTTTCACTTAAGAAAAAAAAATGATTTTCTTGAAAAAAAAAAACAAAGATGACCTTTCTTTCAAAATAAAGAAACTCCTTTTTCATTTTTCTTCTTTAAATCCGAAAATGGTAAGTTAGAAAAATGTTTTCTTCAAAAGATAATATTTTTACCAAGTTGAGTGTTCAAACTCATCTTTGCCTCTAACATGTTTGGCACTAATAAATCTTTCTTTGTCATCTTTGCATGAACACAAAATGAGAATATGGTGGATGACAGCAAGGTGCTATTCTTCCAACTCTCCTCCTTTTTTTTTTTTTTGATCATCAACTTGGAAAGATTTTCATTAAACCGAACTATCACACAGATTGGGAACATCTTTGAGAACTTGTTCAGCTATATTGGGTGGGGTATCCTCAACCCAAATGATACAATCATACACGGACCTAGCCTCCCTAGCCATTATATGCGCTGCTGCATTCCCCATCCTGCGCACATGAACAGCCCTCCACGCCTTGAAGCAGCGAAGACTCAGCAAAACACCTTCAATTACTTTGGATATGGCCCATGGAACAGCATCCGAGTTCAGCAAAGCAGAAACCACCACCAGCGAATCACTTTCAATCTCAATCTCCCTCAGCCCCAAGTCCCAAGCCAGCAAAACTCCCTCTTACACAGCCCGAGCTTCTGACTCCAAAGCTTTCAGAGGCAGTTTGACCCATTTGCTCAAAGCCCCCATCAAAAGACCTTCATCATTTCTAATAACAATCCCAACACCACAGCATCCAATATCTTTAAATACTGCACCATCTGCATTAACTTTGTACCAGCCATTTCTAGGAGGGGACCAATGAGGGACGGAAACATCTGGAGGCCTACTGGGGATGAGATTTTCGTGCTTGATTTCTTTCAAATAGTCTGCTATTTCCTTTGTAATTCTGGCTGCTGTTTTACACTTCTCTCCATGCTTGACTGCATTCCTATGATTCCACAAGCTCCATGCCGTGACAGCAAAGGACTCCCAGTCAATGTCAGGCTTTCTCTCCTTGATCTCCCAAACAACTTCAATAAACTCCTGCATCTGAATGGGAAAGGAAGGTAATTTTAGTCTTGATTCACTCCACACCTCTGATGCAAACTTACAGCCCCACAACACATGCCCCGAGGACTCACTTGAGCCACATTGGTCACAACAGTCTTCAATGCTTATTCCTCTAGACTTTAAACATTGTTTTGTAGGAAGAATATTTCTGCAAGAGCGCCACATAAATTGTTTAATCTTGTTCGGACATTTTAGATTCCAAATCATTTTCCAAAGAGATTGCATCCGGGATCTGTCAGAGGATCCCCCCCCCCCATCCACCTTAGTGCTACGCCCTTTCAACCATTTTTGGGCCACCTTATATGCACTTTTAACCGAGAATTTGCCATTTTTGGTCCATGCCCAGATTAATGAGTCATTCAAGCAGCGAGGGCTAATGGATATCCCAAGAATAGCCTCGGCTTCATAAGGAAGGAAGGAGTGTCTCACTTTATCAACATCCCACGACCCTGTAGTAGCATCCAGCAGGCAGGCCACCTTATCAGAATCTAAATGGACCTTCGGACTGACTAGTTTGAAGGAATCCGGAGTGGGTATCCACCTATCCTTCCAAATGTCGACGTGCTCTCCATTTCCAATAAGCCACGTGGACCCCATCTCCACAATCTCCTTGGCTGCCATAATGCTTCACCAAATATAGGATGGTCCCCTTCCTAATTGAGCTTCCTTAAAGGTTCTATCCGCGAAATACTTCGCCTTAAGAACCTTATGGGCTAGAGAGTTGGTGTTCTGTTGGATTCTCCACCCTTGTTTTGCTAGGAGGGCAAGATTAAACGCTTTAAGGTCCCTAAAACCCAAACCACCTTCCTCCTTTGGCGTACAAAGCTTCTCCCATGCAACCCACGCCAATTTCCTCTCTTTATTTTTCTGCCCCCACCAAAAGTTGCTCATCATAGAGTTTAAGTCTTTGCAAAGCGAGTCCGGAAGCTTGAAGCAACTCATTGTGTACGTAGGGGTTGCTTGGGCCACCGCTTTGATTAGAATTTCCCTTCCCGCACTTGATAGCAATCTACCCTTCCATCCGGCAATCTTCCTCCCCACTTGGTCCTTAATGCGATTAAAAGCCTTTCTTTTGCCTTTTCCTACTAAAGGAGGCAAGCCAAGATACTTTTCATGGTGTTGGATAACATGAGCCCTGAAAATATGCTTCACTTGGTCTTGGGTTTCTCGCTTGGTATTCTTGCTGAAAAATAAGGAAGTTTTTTCCTTGTTTAGTTGCTGCCCCGATTCGGCTTCATATGCCTCTAGCACTTTAAGCACCCTACTGCCCTCATTCATTGTTGCTCGGCAAAAAACAATGCTATCATCTGCAAAAAATAGGTGAGATATTTGTGGAGCACCTTTGCATACAGCAACTCCCCGGATATATCCTTACTCTTCTTCTTTCCTTAACATGGCAGAAAGCCCCTCGGCACATAACAAGAATAGATAGGGAGAGATTGGGTCTCCTTGCCTTAACCCCCTCGATGGAACAATACTACCTTTGGCCTCTCCATTGATTAAGACCGAATAAGTGACAATGCTAATAAACATCAACATAAGAGAGATCCATCTCTCACTGAACCCCAATCTTCGCATAATAACTTCCAAATACTGCAATTCCACCCTATCGTAAGCTTTACTCATATCTAGCTTTAGGGCCATCAACGGATCTTTACCTTTTCTCCTTCCATTTATGCAGTGCATGGTTTCAAAAGCCACCATTACATTGTCTGAAATCAGCCTTCCCGGAACAAAGGCACTTTGGGACTCGATAACCACTTCTGCAGGAATTTTTTTCAATCGATTCGCAAGAACTTTGGAGATTATTTTATAACTCACATTGCAAAGACTGATAGGGCGGTACTCAGTGATTTGTTGGGGAGATTTAACCTTTGGAATGAGGTAGATGAATGTTTCATTGAGTCCACTAGGCATCACACCCGAATTGAGGGTTTTTAAAACACATTCAGTGACTTTTGGCCCTACTAAATCCCAATACTTTTGGTAGAAAATTGGGGACATCCCGTCTGGGCCTGGAGACTTTGTTGGGTGCATCTGGTGAAGGGCATTCCAAATCTCCTCAGCTCTAAATTCAGCAGTCAGGGATGCATTCATGGTCGAGGTCACTTTAGGCTTTATAGCACTAAGGCTTGCTTCAAAATTTGATGGCTGGTTTGATTTAAAAATGGAGGCAAAATAGCCTAAAATAATACCTTCAACACTCCTTGGGTCTTCCTGCCATATTCCACTTGAATCCTTTAAATCCAATATGCTATTTCTCTTCCGTCTTTGACTAGCAGTAGCATGAAAAAACTTCATATTACGATCCCCCCATTTGATCCACATAGCTCTTGACCTCTGACTCCACATAATCTCCTCCTTAGTTAGTGCCTCGTTGATATCAGTTTTCAATTTCTGGATCTCCTCTGCCTTGTCATGGAGGCTGTTTAAAGACTCCAAGTGTTGGAGTTTCTCTTGCTTCTGCTTGATAGTGTGCTTCACATTCCCAAACTCACGCCAATTCCATCCCTGAAGGTTTTCCTTACACCTCCTCAGTCTATCTGCAAGTTCAAGTCCTGTATTCCCACTAATCGAATCCCAAGCCATCTCAACCACCTCTCTGCATCTGTTATCCCTTGTCCACATAGCCTCAAACATGAACCTCTTCTTTGGCTTCACCCGCTTCCTCCCTTTGTTTAGGCTCATTTTAAGAAGACAATGGTCCGAAATAGACATAGCACAGTGAAAAACTCTCGCCTCAGGGAAACGCCTCACCCAGTCTTCAGTGGCCACCATCCTATCAAGCCTAAGTTTTGTTCTACTTTCACCATATCTTCCGTTACACCATGTGAATTTCTACCCCACAAACCCCAGATCAACTAAACCACATCTATTTAAGCTATCTCTAAAAACCTCCATCTGCTTTGCCTCCCTCTTCGCACCACCCAATTTCTCATTTGAATACATAATTTCATTAAAATCTCCAAAAACAACCCAGAGCAATTTATATTGACCATAAAGAGAGTCAAGGAGTTGCCAAGAAATGTACCTCTTTGTAGCATCGGGGTGTCCGTAAAACCCAGTCCCACACCAATCCTCCGAGGAAGACGACCCATGAACTACCACATCTATATGGGAGTTCGAACAACTCTTGAATGAAATATCAATCCCTTCCTTCCACAATAAAGCTAATCCGCCGCTCCGACCATCGCTTGGAACAATAATCCCCTAGGAATACTCAAGTTTCCGCTGAATACCTTTGATACGCTTTACACCAGCTTTCGTTTCAGCTAGGAAAACCAGCGTTGGGTCTGTCGCCTTCACCTCGTCAGTGAGTATACGAACTGCCAAGGTCGACCCCAAACCCCGGCAAGTCCACGCTAGGAGCGTCATTGGGCTCGGCGGTGCTGCACTGCAGCCACCGCCACTCCGCCAACCGTTTGTTCATTCTTTGTTTCTTCTTTCGTTTTGGTTTTTCCTCTCCTGCGTTTCAGCTCTAATACATTGGGATCAAGTTCAAACAAAGGAGTTGGACCTTCCCTTTTTTGTTTGATTGGGCTTAATGATATCACGGACTCACTTGATTTTTCACCCCTTGCCAGCCTTTTCCAATGTTTGCTTGATGGGCCTAACTTTTCCGTAACCTAGCCCACTATTGGATCATACGTCATAGCCAGTGGGTCCAGCGCGAGCTTGGACTCACCCTCCTTCACCTCAGCGATCGTAGCGGGAGAACTTGGCGCCTAATTGAATTCGACTTTTGGCTCGCCTTTTGGTGCCTCGAAGGCTTCCCACTGCATCTCTACTTCTTTTACAACCTGGGATCCTTGCAAGCCCAATGCTTTTTCACTACTTTGGGCTACCCTCTCTTCACACTTTCCTGGTCCTCCCTTGACTATACCCAATTCGTGTAAGCCATCTCCCTCACCCCTTTGCTCCTCTGACAATGAACTTTCTCCCATGGAATATTTTGTTTTATGTTTGGGATCAACTGCACGTGATCTCCTTCCTTTCCTTCACCTGTGTCTTCCATTCCGGTCAACTCCGATTGCTTTTTCAAGAAATCACCGGCGGGCGTTGAACGTGCGACGAACCCTTTCCCTGATCCACCTTGAGCTAAATCCCAACCATTCTTCCTCCACGGGTCCCCTCTCAACCAAGCTCCGTATTGCTTATTACTTTCTTCCAACTTGCTCTTCTCAGCCCACCCTTCAGGACAGTCCTTAATGGCATGGTTTAGCAACCCACAACCATAGTAGAAATTAGGTAGTCTCTCAAACTTGAAAAACACCCATTTGCTCTCTCCACCCTCGATATTTATTTTCTTTCCTCGGATCAATTTTTTTGTGACATCCATACGGACTCGTACTCGTAGAAACTTGCTCCATTGCACCCCTGAATCCGGTACATCGACTTCCAAAACCTCCCCTATCTTTGATCCAATCATCCAGCTTGCTTCCTTGGTTCTGCTCTTTAGCAGAAGGTTGAAGATTTGAATCCAGAAAGGCGCCCACTTCATGACAATATCCTTAGGAATCTGATCTCCCTCGAACTCTTGCATGAGGACTAACTGCTATTCAAAACTCCATGGACATATATCTAATATCTTCTGTTTGTCCTTTCCATTGCCAAACTCTACAAGAAAGAGGTCATCCTCAATTTCCGAAATCTGAACTCCCTTGTTGGTTTTCCATAACATTCGCATGTTCTTCCTCAACGCATCCAGACTTACACTTCTAGTGATGTGTACCTTCATTACCACACAGTTCCTTCCTATAGCCCTTGCAGCTTTAGTGCAGTTGCTTCCAAGAGATATATCTTCGTCTTCCGCCTCTGTAAACGAAAGCTTACTCCACATTTTTTCAAGTTCCTCCGCCATAAGATTTTTTATCGATACACAATCTCACACTTACAACCCTTTCTAACTTTGGTTACCAGTTGGGATACACAAAACTCACACGACCTCATGCCCGGAGATCACTTCAACTCATGTAAGGAAAACTACAGGACTACACTGCTACCACATGCTAAGGCATGAGAGCACCAAATATAGCTGTCAAGCACAATTTGTCAATAACATATGTGGTACCACGGAGATTTCATTTCCAACTCTCCCTTTTCATTTCTTTGCGCTTGTTTATGTATAGTTAGTATTCACATGCTAGTTACATAATAAATAAATACTAACATGTTATTGTATAGTGCACGTATATGTCTTATCACATGTTACTTATGTATATTCTACATGTTCTATTTGTATAATTTGATGGAGTTATTATTCACATGAATATTATATATAAATACTTACTCACATGTATATGCGTATATTGTTTGTAAAAACCCTTTCAAAAAATCAAAATATCAAGTATTCAATTTCTTTGTAAAAAGTTTACATTGGGAATAAATTAAAATAAGGTACTATCTTTGGATAGACGTTGTGGGATGCCTAACATCTTCCCTATATGTAACCAAACTTCCGAGTCTAAAAATCTTTGGTTCAAAGACTTTTTGTTTACCTCAATTAATGGATCTTTTAAATTTTGGTTTAGCTAATTAGGTAACTTAAAATAAATTAGACTTCTAGGTAACCAATCACACTTAATACAAAACAAATGGTTGGTGGCGACTCTTAAAATAAAAAAAAAATAAAAAAAAGGACTCACATACACACACCCCACTCTAGATACACAATCACACACGAGTCACGTTGCCAAGGATCCAATGTGCGACAAACGATGACACCTCCCCCCCTCTTGAAGCAACAGAGGGGCGGGAAAATTGGGCGTCCACAAGAATTTTCTAAATATAGTGTTTAAACAGTTCTAGGTAAACACTCCAACCAAATATGCTCTTTTTTTTTTTTTTTTTTGCCCCACAGTTTTTAGTGTTTAAACACTAAAAACTATTGTTTGAACACTTATACCAAACAAGACCAAAATAACAATAACAATACAAAAATAAAAAGTCTTTCCTCAGTGGACTTAGATAACACTCACACACTTAGAGCAGAGCAACAAATTATTCAAAAACAGACGAAAATAGCATTGTGAAAATTGGGGAAAAGAAAAGATTACCCCATGATTGCTGAGGGAAAGGTTGCTTTGAATGTAGCATAGGGATATTCAGAGTTCTAATGGATTTCACACTTTGTGATGAATTAGTCAAACTCTTTTGATCTAGAAAGCGAAACCTGTCCATTTTTTTTTCTCGTGTAAAAAGAAAATAATTCCTGCCAACTTCCTATGTCCTCAGGTATAATTTAATTTCGTAATTTAGATGTTATTTGAATTTGAGTTGTTGATTATCAGGTCCTATCTGGTGGAGAGAATTAGATGATTAACAAGAGTTGTTATTTTGTGTCATTTGAATTTCTATTGGCAGGTTGTATATTTTTGCCGCACTTTCTAGATCACATGCAAGAACTTTCCAATTTATTTGTGTTAAATTAAAACAAACCATATGTTCAAGGCGAGGACTTAAGTAACAGGTCTGGTTTTGTTTTAAAATCCTGCTGATACCGAGTGCTTCATTTCCATCTCCATCGTTGAATTTTAGTACAGATGAAACCTTTACAAGTAAGCAGTGGCAAGTGGAAACAGATTTATGGGGGAAAATGTGGACCGCCCACACAAATTATATAAATGGTCCAAAAAAATAAAAAGCCCAGACACAAATTGCTTGCAAAGTAGTCCAAAACATTTAACCCAGCTCAAGCTACAAAGAGTTGTGATAATAATAGAAAAGAAAAGCCCACTCCAACGGGCAACAGAGTTAGCGGTTTAACAAGAAAAATTTTAAAAAGAAAAGAAAAATAGGTTGTATTGATGATATAGCTTATTTCATCACCCAAATGCCTAATTTATTATTATTATTATTATTATATAAGCATATTTTTGTGGACACTGGCACATAACGCCTCTCTAGAAATGTTTTTAGAAAATTCATTGTTTTGAAAGTTTGTCTTGAAAATCATGAGTACTGAAAAATGTAGGAGTTTCTACTTATTGTATATATTTTTTTAATGAGAAAATAAAACAATAAATATAAATCCTTTTTCATGAAATAATCCATAAATAGAAAATAGTTTACATTCCATCAAAAACGGATTACGTAGTGAAAATGTGTGAGACACCACAATATGTTTTTTGATTTTAACTAAATAAGTAAGAGCTATTCAATACTTAATTAATTATTTGATGGACACAAAATTATTATTCATTTTTATTACATCAACTCAATCAAGTGGTAATTTTTATGGCATGATGGGCTAAAAATAAATCATGTAACAAGACAAGAAATAATAGATATAACATGATAATAAAAATTAAATTGCAACTATAAGGAATAGGAACAGCAAATTATATTATGTAAAAAAAAGCATGTCTAACATCGACTCTTTAAGTGATTATTTGAGCATCATAAAGTTAAATTACGTTAACAGGGGATTTTATTATTTAAAAAATAAGATGAGGCTTATTTTGTTAAAATCTGATCAGCCCATGAGCTTGGTTTTGGGCCTTTTAGCCTAAGGTAGAAGAAGATATTTTCCTTTGTAAAAGCATAGAGGCTTGTTGAACGTGGAGGTGGAGGTGGGTCCAAAACCCAACCCGTATAAACCAGCTGAAAGGAAGTCCAACCCATTTAATTAACAAACCCGAACATTCCAGTGTCTTTAACTTTTTCAAATTTTATGTTTCACTTTTTTACTCCATTCTATATTCCACAAATAAAAATTTGCCATATATTTACTTAATTAATTAAATACTACAATTATTGACTTATTAATATTACCATTATTAATTCATGGTAGTATTTAATTAATTAGGTGAACATGTGGTAAGTTTTTATTAATGGAATATAGAGTGGAGGAAGAAAAGTGCAGAACATTCCAGTGTCTTAACTTTTCCAAATCTTCAGTTTCACTTTTCTTACTCCATTCTATATTCCACAAATAAAAATTTGTCACATATTCACATAATTAATTAAATACTACCATTATATACTACCATTATTGACTTATTAATATTACCATTATTAATTCATGGTAGTATTTAATTAATTAGGTGAATATGTGGCAAGTTTTTATTGATAGAATATAGAGTGGAGCAAGAAAAGTGAGACAAAAGATTTGGACTCGGCATGCGTCTTTCTCCTTGGCCTCTTCCATCCGAAGAAAGTGGGCCGGCTTCCTTGCCATCTTAAATTCCTAGTTGAAAATTTGAAACCGCAGTCTTATATTTTCTCTCATTGCGTTTAGTTTTGGCTGTTATGGGTCTTGTAGCCATCTTCTCTTCTAAAATTCTCAAAAGGATGAAGAGTAATGTTGTATTTGTACTTTCCAATAATTAACAATACCAAAATGAATGAGAGAGAAAAGGCATCTAATGGTCTTAGAGCTGTGGCCCTAATTTATCAAAAAGGTTATTGAGAAAATATTCTAAAGATGATAGGGAAATTCTTTACGAGTTAAAAGGTATGATGTCCTGTTCACTGTTTTTTTAATATATTATTTTAATATTTATAGTTTTGTTTTGAAACTGGTTCTCACTCCCCTGTATCTTAAAACTTAAAGCTGTGATGTCCTATTTGATTCTCTCTCTCTCTCAATCGGTTGCAAACTTGGCATTGCCTTTGGAAAATGTTTTTTACCCGTGCATGTCACGTGAATTAGAGTAGGACGTTAGTATTGGACAGGGAGACAAACATATGCAGTTATTTGGCACGTGTAAAGTTTAGGTATTAAAAATTTAAAATAGCCAAAATAAAAGTTCAGGGTAAAATGAGAGAAATGATTCAGTGCACATGAAGGACCATATTGCTCAGTGGTCCTCTAAGCTAAATAGTTTAATTCCATATGTTTGAGTAATATCTACTCACATTCCTAGTCATATTGAGAAAGTAAAAAATAAAAAATTCACAGTGAAATTTCCAGCAAACCAAAACCCACTCTTGGCATAAATTTGAGACCGTCCTTGATCAGTTGTGGGCTTAGCACCGTCGACAACATCGGGGTGTTCCTCAGGTTTCATAAGATTGAGTTCAACACCCTCATCGTCATGGACGATGGCGACACATAGAGAAGGAGGGGTGGGTCCAGATAGTTGCCATTTCTATTTCTGTAGTTCTCCAAGGAGAATGCATTTGGGTTGGTTAGATTTTTTTAAATGCTTTGTTTGTTTGAATAAGCCTACTGATACAAGTACTAAAATTCCTAATTTTGGAATCACCATTATCTTACACGGCTCCCAATTGCAAGATTACAAAGGGCCCAGGGGCGGAGGCACGTTATGCATTGAGGGGGCCATGGCCCCCCAAAATTTTTTTAAAACCTCTATAATAGTAGGAACAAATACATCTCACACTCTCTCATTTAAGAGCTGGCCCCCCTATGAGAAAAACCTGGCCCCTCCTCCAATTCGTAGCCATAAATATGCCCCACCCCAAATTCCTACTTTTCATCTTTTTGACTTTTCCTTTCCTTCTCTAAGATATGTCAACCATATCTCACTTTTTTTTTTTCTTGAGTGAGGCCATGTCCCATAACTATTCAAAACCTATGTTGTACTGGTGTGGGAATTATTATCATAGAGAAGAGAGAGTCAGAGACTATGAGGGTACAATATTAGACTACTAGTGGGAATGAAATTGATTTTGAATTTAGTTGGGATGAATGAAATTGATTTTGAATTTATTTTTGACCATAGTAGTCTAATTTGGTTGAATTTAAATACTGTTTATTTTATGGTTGCTTATAGTGACTTTGTTATATTTAATTTCTATAAATAAAATTTCTTATAAATGTAGTCTAATTTTGATTAAATTTAATGTTTTTTTCTAAAACTAATGCAAGAAGACATGTATATATGTATACATGTCATACTTTGTATTTTTTTTTAATTGCAAATCAATATGATAAAATTTCCTCGGCCCCCCCAATTAAAAATTTCTAGCTACGCCCCTGACAAAGGCAAGCCACCATTAATTAAAAAAAAAAAAAATTTCAGGTTCAGGTTGGAGAGGGGAGTTTGGGTGGCCAAAACTTTATTGGTGTGGTATAGCTGTTTGGGTCGATCTTGGGTTGCCAGAATTTTTCTGGGGCGGTGGAAAGACGCTAGAGACTGCTATTTACCGTGATGTGTATTTTTTAAGGAAATTATGACTAGAATTTTTTTTTTTTTGGAGAAAGAATTATGACTAGAATTGTGAGTAGATATTATTCAAACATATGGCTTTAAATTATTAGTTTGGAGGACCGTTAGGCATTGCTAACATGGTCCTCCAAGTGCATTACATAATTTCTCATGAAATGGCTACTATCTCGAGGTTTAGGAGGTGTCAATGTATTTTTTTTTTGAGAAACTGTGCTAACTCATAATTAGTTTTCAACAAGTTACCTCATTGCCTCAATAAATGAGACGCGTGAAAACAGCTTCTTAGGTAGGTGCCAGCCAATTTGACTAAGACTAGTTTTCCATCAATCAAATTCCACCTAAAGGGTTCACACAAGAGTAACAGGAGGGAGACAAGTTTTTTTTTTCTTTGATGACGGATAAACAAGTGAGAGGAAATTTATATACGAGCCAGGGGTTAGTCAGGGTTTAGGCCCAATAAAAAATAGCACAACTCTCTCTCTCTCTCTCTCTCTCTCTCTTCGTGTTCTATTTTAACAAGCCAACCACCAAAAAATATAAAATTTTATCCTTTTTTTCAATGTGTTTTACAGCAACTCTGGTATAGAAGAAGCATACTTTTAATGTGTATTACAACAACTCTGGTATAGAAAAAAATATACTTAAGAGTGGATTGGGTTAGCGAACCTCTCAAGAATTTTTCATAGATTAATATGATCAATAGCAATATCTAACCAAACTATATAAGCTAATTATGGCATTGAATAAATCTAGGGTAGCATCTTTTCTATTTGTTAGGATCAGTGCCCTTAAATCTTATTGCATGATGCTATGTATTATATTATGTATGACATGATGTATGACTTAATATTGTAATTAATAAAGTTGTTTTATTATTATCTGAAATAATGGTAACATGAATATTTGGACATTTTCATATAGCCAATGAGATGCATAGTATGTGATTTATGTGAAAAGTCACAGAAGATATAAATCACAAGTTTTTTGTAAACTCAGAATTTAATTTGTAGTCGGTGATGAAATTGGATGTTTCATTTGTGAAGACTATAACATATTAACTAAGATGATTTGTCTTGATCATGGAAGTGGTGACTTCTAGTTGATATGTTGATATGTATTAAGAGTTAAGACATATTAAACTTTAAGACATATTGAACTGGAGCGCTGTGAGATTTATTATTCTTCTAATGACTGTCAATGAATAATAAATCTCACGACTTATATTTACATGAACTCTTAATAATAAAAGAATAATGGACATGATCATGAAGTGTAGGTTATTTTGATATATTAGGAGCGAGATCTAAAGTAACGGTCAAAATTTCAGTATGTTGGGCAGCCACATTTAGTGTTGATGGAACATTTATTCTCAAGATGGAATTCATAGTCTCTTAACGGAGATACAAAATATTCCCTTGAAATGAGTTTAATGGATTTGTTATTCAAAGAATTAGGCCTAACTACTTTGGTAAGAAATTACTAAAGTATATATTTATGAAATTGGATTTCATAAATATATGATGAATAACTTAAAAATATTAAATCAGGTACTCAAGGATTAAGATGTAATAATCTCCAAAGTGACAGTCGTCATTCATGACTTTGTATTATTACGAATATTTTATGAAGGGGTTGCATGTACAATAAAGTCTTAGGATATGATTTATTAATAAGGCTTAGAGTGCAATTATATTTATATAATGATATTAAATATAATTAATGGTAACTTTGGATTTTTCAAGAGTTGACAGAAAAGCCCAAGGCCTATTGGAACTAGTGTCTTGTTTGTTTCCTTTTGGTCCCACTCCAAGCCACATATTAAAGCCCAATTGGAAAGGCCTAAAAGGCTAGCCCAATTAGATAATCAGTTATAAGAAGAAAAATATAGAGAATTAAGTAAGAGTATGAAACGGTTTGTGTGTAGGTGTTGCACACTCTCTCATTCTCTCTAGTACATACACATATAACTGATTGAGAGACCACACATCTTGGGGATTAGTGGAATTGGAATAAAGATTGAAAGTGTTCCTAAGAACTTCTGATCTTTGGTTTTGAAATTCACCATACCAAGGTACACTCTCTTATTCTATATTCTAAAACTTATATAGTGCATGTTATCAATTGTGAATGAAGTAGATCCATTATTTTTCCACTGTGTTTCATTTACTTTTCCAACACCATCATCTGTCAACGAGAAAGTATTCGCCGACACATACACATACACGAAACACTTTTTTGAGTTAGGGTTCAGTCTTTTAGTAGATGAATTCCCTTTATTTTTAGTGGTTTTAGTGATTGATTAAGTAATTTGTAGTCAAATTAATATGGGACCTAATATCAAATCCCTTGATCAACTACGTTTGACAGCAGAAGATAGCACCTTACCTCCATACTAACCACACAAAACCTTGACTGTGAGAAACGCATGTCGTGGGCTGAGAAAGGTGTTTTGGATAGCATCAAGTTATGTTGTCCCTCTTAGACGGGCTTAAGACTTTTAAGTTGTGATTTGCTTGGCAAAGCATTGCATATTGGTGGTGATGTTGATGTGGGCTATATATGTACGTAGATTTGGATTGGAAGGTGGCATTGACAAGATTCAGTCCCTATGCAATGGGTCAGGAGACTCAAGACTAAGTTGTTAGGCATGTGCTTGGGTTGCTAGGTTTGTTAGCCTTGTTAGTGTGTTGGCAATACAAAGAGGCTCGAAGACATCAAGAAGTTATGTCCCAAAGTTAGTTCTCATATAGGTGCAACAAGCCCAAGGGCAAAAGGGCAATTACCCAAGTGATTGAAATTGACAATTATTTCCTACAAGAATCTTGAATACTGCTGAGGGGTGTTAACAACGTGTATGAAACAAAATATGCTCCCTTAGCTATATGACTAGGGGTGTCAATAGCAAGGTTTAGAGGGGGAAATAAAACATAATGTGTTCTCACTATTGTGTGGAAAAATTGTGTTTTCATGTATATTTTGTAAGTCTTATTAGAAAAAATTGTAAAATTTGCACAATATGACCTAAAATTGACCCACCCGCATCAAATAGTGTATTGCTGTATAAATATAGAAGTTAGCTACAATAACTGTGTTTATTTACATGATTACTTAGCTTTCTGTCCTATTATTTTATTATTATCCTTTATTTTTATATTAACTCGCACACTAACGACATCAAGTTTTGCTTGTTTTTGTCTCTTTACAAAACTAAACTCTCATCCTTCTCTTCTCCATTTTCATTCGTGCCACCCCAGATCCCCCATCTCAGCTCTCATTTATGTCTAACGCCTGTCCCAAGTGAGTATTTTGCGTAAAAAAAGCCCTATTATCCTTTGTACATACATTGTCGTGAAGTAAAAAAATTAAGAATGTTCTATAATTTGTGTGTTGTGCATTCTAAGCTACACAAATTATTGGTTGATTTCTTTGTATGAGTATAGAGTTGTTGGTTGGGACTAAGTGGCAAAAAAAAAATTCAGGGTGTAATTCTACCTTATGACCAAGGGAGTCAATACCGTACCGGAGGCTGTACCGGTTTGCCCAACGGTACGATATATTTCGGATACCGGTCAATACCGGTGTACCGTTTCGGGTTTACCGCTATTTTTTATATTTATAAATAAATAAATAAATATATATATATATATATATGTATGTGTGTGTATATATATTATAATAAATATAAAAGCTTACCATAAAACATTTCCTCAATTCAGAACTAATTATTCATGGTTTTATACTTTAGTATCAATTAAAAGAAAAAGAAAAAAACACAATATAAAAAATAGAAAACTTAAAAGTTATCATTGCATACTAAGAAAACAAATAATACTAATAAGTTAATACAAATAAGTTACCATTCTGTTCTAAAAAAAATTTAAAAATTACAAAACTTAAAAAAAAAAAAAAACTGTTTTCTGTACCGGCCGGTACGCCCGGTACCAGCCGGTATTGCCCGAAATTGGCCGGTACGGCCGGTATTTAAACCAGTACGAAACGTTGATGTTTCGATACCGGTATGCAGCCGGTATGGCCGGTACCGGTACGGTATCGACCACCTTTCTTATGACACTTAGCCTCATGGTAATAACTAATATCATGAAATTAATGTTATAAGTTCAAATCTTATCCTTTTTTTTTTTGAGAGAGAGTTCAAATCTTATCCTAATTATCTAACAAATTGAAACTCATTATAAATCTGATGTCATAAGTTAGTAATAATTCCAAAAAAAAAAAAAAAGTTTTTGTTTTTTTCTCGTGGATTCATTGCACGTCAACAAATTTAAAGATTAAAGGCATGGATGAATTTAGGGGCTACCTCTTTGATTTATTTGGAGCATACATTCACGTTTTTAACGTATGGAGATGTTTTAAAAAAGCCTTCTTCGTTGATTCCTTTCTTCTCCTCTCTACGTAGGAGCTCTTCTCTCTCACTCTAGGTGAGTCTTTCTTTCCACAGGGCTCAGGCACTATGAAACTCCAAGGAAACATGGAATGGATTCAGATTTCATTGAGAGGCTACAAAAAATACAACTCACGGAAGAAGAGGTTGAAGTAGTGAAAACAAACTGAAAGGGGAAAAATCTCTTAAGCCCAAGTAGACGGATCCATCGTTTGCACGGCCCTATATGGACGGACCTATTGTGAACGGGCCGGACACAGACGGGCTGAATTATGCTAGGCTAGATTATCCATGGGCCTGTTGAGCCCCTAAGGAGGGATATTTTGGCCCATTCTCGTAAGAGCCCAAATAGAGTCCTTGCGCTAGTAGGACTTCGGAGATCTGGTATACTTGGTAAAAATCTTCCGCGTAAGGAGGAGACTTGTTCATCACGTTTTGGACTCCATAGGAAGAGTCCTATAAGGAAAAGACTTCCGCATCAAGGAAGGGATGTCAATCTCAAGCCACTATAAAAGCCCCAATACCCTCATAAGCCAAGGTACGCATAATTAACCCTCTCTAGCACTCTAGAGTTGTGAGCACTCTTTCTGACTTGACCTTCGGAGGGTATTTGGCCGGCACCACACCGGTGCTCTCTATTAGGTCCTCTTTTTTCTGTGCAGGTGTCGTCTCGAGGGTGCGAGCATTGTGCAACCCACTGTTGATATTTTCGGCATCATCAGTTGGCGCCGTCTGTGGGAAAACGCCTCTAAGTGATTAAGCCACATTATCGTTTCCCGGACCAAAAGGTTGCATGGTACTCACTCGCTCAATGGCAACTACTAATGACGTACAAGGAGAGGAACCACCCACGACTGCCCTCGAGAGACAAGTTCAAACTCTCGGTGCCGCCGTGGAGCGTCTCACCAAACGGAACCTCGACTTGGAAGAACAGCTGCGCCAGAAGAATGCAGCACTAAATGGCCGACCGGAAGATCAGGAAGGGACTAGTGCTCCAAACAGGAATCAGGAGAGACCTGAGGGCAGCCACGCCCCAAGCAGGCCGGAAGGGCAGCATGTGAGCATGCCATCCCTCACGGATGCGACTCCACCACATATAGCTGCAGAGATGCAGGCCATGAGGGAACAAATGGAGGTCATGATGAACGCCCTCAAGGGGCGAGTATCCAGTGACCTTGACGATCTGGTCAATCGTACCGATTCACCCTTCACTGCTGCCGTGAACTCTTTCCCCCTGCCCCACAAGTTTCGCATGCCGAATATAGATAGCTATGACGGGATGAAGGATCCTCTTGATCACCTGGAAACTTTCAAAACCTTGATGCATCTACAGGGGGTACCGGACGAAATCATGTGCAGGGCCTTCCCAACTACATTGAAGGGTTCCGCGAGGATCTGGTTCAGTCGGCTGACGCCGAACTCAATCAGCACTTTCAAGGAACTAAGCGCTCAGTTTACTTCGCACTTCATAGGAGGACACAGGTACAAGAAGTCTACAGCATGTTTGATGAGCATCAGGCAGAGAGAGGACGAGACGCTAAGATCTTACATAACCCGTTTCAATAAGGAAGCCCTCTCAATTGACGAAGCCGACGACAAGATACTGGTGGCAGCTTTCACGAACGGATTGCGGGAGGGCAAGTTTTTGTTCTCACTATACAAAAACGACCCCAAAACCATGTCGGAAGTACTCTACAGGGCCACCAAATACATGAACGCTGAAGACGCGCTGCTTGCGCGGGAGGAAAGGCCCAAGAAGAGAGACCGCCAGGCGGACATGCGCCAGGACCAAGGGCCGAAAAGACAGAGGACAGGGGACAGAAGGGACGACAGACGCTCGAAACCCCCGAGTGGAAGGTTCACTAGTTTCACTCCCCTGAACGCCCCGATTGACCAAGTCTTGATGCAAATCAAAGACGAGGAGAAGCTGACATTCCCGGGAAAACTGAAGAGCGACCCAAGTAGACGGTCGCGAGACAAGTATTGTCGTTTCCACCGAGACCATGGCCACGACACGGCCGAATGCTACGACCTAAAGCACCAGATTGAAGCTCTCATTAGACAAGGGAAGTTGCAGAAATTCATTAACAAGGAGAAGACGGACCATAATCGCCAAGAGCCAGCCCCCCGGAGGGACAACGAGCGTCCAAGACCCCCCGTGGGAGACATAAGGATGATAGTGGGGGGAACCGCATCTACTGGTTCTTCCAAAAAGGCTCGAAAAATGTACCTAAGATCGGTCCTGAACGTCCATATGACGAGCCCGGGGCACAACACCACACGGATGGGGAGCCCTGTTATAGGATTCACCGAAGAAGATGCAAGGAGGCTTCATCATCCGCACGACGATGCGCTGGTCGTCAGCATACGCGTAGGGGACTACAACGTCCATCGAGTGCTAATCGACAACGGCAGCTCAGCAGACATTCTATACTATCCAGCCTTCCAGCAAATGGGGATAGACAGAGCACGATTGGAGCCGGCAAGCGCTCCCCTTGTCGGCTTCGGAGGAACCAGGGTATTCCCAATAGGTTCTATCATCCTCCCGGTAACGGTGGGTGATTACCCGCAGGAACTCACTAGGAATGTAATGTTCCTCGTAGTGGATTGCTCATCCGCTTACAACGGTATCCTCGGACGACCTACGCTTAATTCATGGAAAGCAGTAACATCCACATACCACCTAATGATCAAATTCCCAACGGACTATGGGATTGGAGAATTGCGGGGAAATCAGGCAACCGCTCGAGAATGCTACATTGCCATGCTAGAAATGGAAGATCACCATCAAACGATGTGTCTAGAAGAACAGCGGACGGTCACGGAACCAGCTGAAGAGATGGAGATAGTAATACTCGACGAGTCCAAACCAGAGAAAACAACCAGAATTGGAACATTGGCCTGCCAACCTGTGCGCCAGGCCCTCGTGACCTTCCTCAGGAGAAACCAGGACATCTTTGCATGGAACCATGAAGACATGCCCGGAATCGACCCCTCCGTCATAGTCCACAAGCTAAGTGTGAACCCTTCAACCCCCCCGGTCAGGCAGAAAAAGCGAGTTTTTGCTCCTGAACGGGATAGAGCGATAGCGCAAGAGGTCGGAAAGCTACTGGAGGCAGGTTTTATAAGGGAAGTATATTACCCAGAGTGGTTGGCAAACGTGGTCATGGTCAAGAAGGCCAGTGGAAAGTGGCGGATGTGCGTCGACTTCACAGACCTTAACAAGGCATGCCCAAAGGATAGTTATCCCCTCCCACGGATAGATGCACTGGTCGACTCAACGGCCAGACACCAGCTCTTAAGTTTTATGGACGCCTTCTCGGGCTATAACCAAATCAAGCTGGAAGAACATGATCAGGAGAAAACATCCTTCGTCACCAGCCAAGGCCTCTTTTGCTACAAAGTGATGCCGTTCGGACTCAAGAACGCCGGGGCAACATACCAAAGATTAATGGACAAGATGTTCGCGCACCAGATTGGGAGAAACGTGCAAGTCTATGTTGACGACATGCTGGTGAAAAGCCGTTCCGAAAATGATCATCTAAGCGACCTCCAGGAGACATTCGACACCCTACGGTCATACAACATGAAGCTGAATCCGGACAAGTGTGCATTCGGGGTAACGGCGGGAAAATTCTTGGGTTTTATGGTGTCCCAAAGAGGAATAGAGATCAATCCAGAAAAAATACGGGCCATCATGGAGCTTGAACCGCCAAAAACGATTAAGGAGGTACAGAGTCTGAACGGCAGAGTTGCCGCCTTGAACAGGTTCGTTTCGAAAGCAACAGACAGGTGCCTACCTTTCTTCCGCGTATTGAAGAAATCATTCGAGTGGACGGAGGAGTGCCAGAAGGCATTTGAAGACCTAAAGAAATACCTTTCCTCACCACCTTTGCTCAGCCCGTCCAAACCAGGGGAAGATCTCTACTTATACCTGGCCGCTTCGCGGGTGGCAGTAAGCGCGGCCCTGGTAAGGGAAGAGGAAGGGGCTCAGCGGCCCGTCTATTTCGTAAGCAGAGGGTTCAGAGGGGCTGAAGAAAGATACCCCCACATGGAGAAGCTGGCCTTCGCGCTGATAACCGCAGCTCGAAAACTGAAACCGTACTTTCAAGCCCACAGCATCATCGTCCTAACGAATCAACCCCTAAAAAGGGCATTGAGCAGCCCCGAAGCAGCCGGACGGATGGCCCTGTGGGCAATAGAACTGAGCGAGTTTGACATACACTACCGTCCGCGAACCGCAATAAAAGGCCAAGCCATAGCTGATTTCATCGCCGAATATACGCAAACAGGGGAGCAAGGGCCACAAGCCCTCAGACTATGGAATATCCACACGGATGGATCATCAACCAGGATAGCGGGGGGCGCCGGGGTAGTAATTCAAACCCCTGACGGAGACATAATCGAGTGCATGATTCGTTTGGACTTCCCGACGACCAACAATGAGGCCGAGTATGAGGCATTACTGGCAGGAATAGACCTAGCGAAAGCAGCAGGCGCAGAGGCCATGGTTATTCATTGCGACTCGCAGGTGGTAGTCAATCAGATTAATGGCACCTATGAATGCAAGGGGGATAAAATGAAGAAATACCTAGAAGAAGTCAGAAGACGGATCAACTCCCTCCAGGTCACATTCGTCCAGATCCCAAGAGAGGAGAATGAATATGCTGACCGGCTCGCAAAAACCGCCTCCGCAGTGACCATGACGACCCCCGATCGGGTGTTATCCTTCATCCAATACTCCTCAATCATTGACGGTGAGTCGGAAGTGCAGGAAGTAAATCCAGAGTACGATTGGACCACACCCCTATTAGCCTACCTAAAGGAAGGCACGCTCCCGGACAGCAAGGACGCAGCCAGAAAGTTGAAGGTGCAGGCTTCGCGGTTCATAATGATCAATGACATTTTATACAAAAGGGGATTCTCACGACCATATCTAAGGTGTTTGGGTCACAAGGAGGCAAACTATGTAATGAGAGAGGTCCATGAAGGCATCTGCGGAAACCATTCGGGGGCGCGATCTCTGGTACACAAACTGATCCGGGCTGGATACTATTGGCCCACGATGCAGAAGGACGCGCAAGCCTATGTCAGGGTCTGCGACAAATGTCAGAGGTTTGGTAACCTAATTAGGCAACCGACCGAAGAACTGACCCCCATGACGGCCCCTTGGCCATTTGCCCAATGGGGACTAGACATCATGGGACCTTTTCCGACGGCTGCGCGACAGCTAAAATTCTTAGTGGTAGGGATCGACTACTTCACCAAGTGGGTCGAAGCGGAAGCGCTAGCAACTATCACGGAAAGGAACATCAGAGGTTTCGTATGGAGGAATATCATATGCAGATTCGGGATACCAAGGGTCCTCATCTCCGACAATGGGAAACAGTTCGACAATAAGGCGTTCCGAGATTTTTGCTCAGAGTTAGGCATAAGGAATCATTACTCGTCGCCCGCGCATCCACAGGCGAATGGCCAAGTCGAAGTCACGAACCGGTCCTTGCTCAAAATAATCAAGACCCGGCTCGAGGGGGCAAAAGGTATATGGCCCGATGAGTTACCAAGTGTCTTATGGGCATATCGCACGACGGCGAGAACGCCGACGGGGGAAACACCTTTCAGACTGACATACGGTAGCGAGGCCGTCATCCCAGCAGAAATAGGTCTTACAACCTATCGAGTGGAGAGCTACGATGGAGGCAAGAATGAAGAAGCTTTGCGACTGCAGCTAGACCTAGTCGACGAAGCCCGGACTACAGCTGAACAGAGGATAGCTCGATACCAAAATCTCATGGCAAAATACTACAACTCCAAAGTCAGACACAGAGACTTCCAGATCGGAGACCTTGTGCTTCGGAAGGTTATAGGAGCAGCTAAAGATCCCTCACAAGGAAAACTTGGTCCAAACTGGGAAGGGCCATACAAGATCTCGTCTTGGCAGAGAAAAGGAACCTATCATCTCGAAACCATGGACGGACGGAGACTGCAGCACCCGTGGAACACTGAGCATCTACGGAGGTATTATCAGTAGATGCAGCAAGAAGAGATATTCACCCACCGCAAGCATTCCAGCTTATATCTAAAGTTTTTAGTAGTTTTTATTTTCTGAAGAACAATTTTAACTTTTTCAATGTTTTACTTTGAACAAACCTCTCTACTAGCGCCTTTTTAAGCCTAAAGGGGGCAGGCACCATTTTCCTATAAAGACCTCTTTCAGGTAACAAAGTGTACTTTGCCGAAACTGTTTTGTATCATAAGTCCCGAAGGCCGTCCACAAAAATGGACGGACCATCCCAAGTATAAATCCGTACAATAAACGGATCGACAAAACCGTCCACCAAATGGACGGACCATCCCAAGAGGATGAAAACTTAAGTCCATATAATGGACGAACCAGTTAAACCGTCCACCTAATGGACGGACCATCCCAAGAGGATGAAAACTTAAGTCCATATAATGGACGAACCAATGAAACGATCCACAAGGTGGACGGACCATCCCAATAGGATGGAAACCTAAGTCCATGTAATGGACGAACCAATAAAACTGTCCACAAGATGGACGGATCATCCCAAGAGGATGAAAAATAAAACTGTCCACAAGGTGGACGGATCATCCCAAGAGGATGAAAAATGAAACCATCCACAAGGTGGACGGATCATTCCAGGAGGATGAAAACTTAAGTCCATAAATGGACGGACAAATGAAACCATCCACAAGGTGGACGGATCATCCCAGGAGGATGAAAACTTAAGTCCATAAATGGACGGACAAATGAAACCATCCACAAGGTGGACGGATCATCCCAAGAGGACAAGGACCATCCTATAAGGACTAAAAGCCACTAGGCCAAATAGTAGACGGACTTGAAAAGGATCAGACGGACTCCACAAACTCCGTACAATAAGCGAACCCAAGATAACATCCGCTAAACGGACAGACCTCACAAAAAAAAAAAACGAAGTGCGATACCCAACGGATTGGCACAAAGCATAGCCTACCTGACGGTTGGTTTCAAATTATGCAGAAAAAGCATGTTCAATAAACAAACCGACATGATGGATGGATTCAAATCGTACATGACGGACATGTTCGAACCATTCAATAGCAAATAGTGTGGGGGACGTACTATAATAAACAGGACGGACCTCAATTAAGCATAAAAATACGTTAAAAAAGTGCATTCCACAGAAATGACGGACTTAGTTTATAAAAAGCATGACAGTCAATGTATAAATAAACCCCGTAAAACATGACGGGTGTCATAAATTGTTCCAAAAAAAAAAAAAATTTTACAAAATAGAGCTGGCATAATCAAGCTCCGTCTTCTTCTACATCTGGACGGTCCCCAGCATCTTTGACCTTGCTATCCACAGCGGTATGATCCAAGGGAGCTTCACGGACGACGCCATCCTCATCAAAAAGAGCGTCGGTATCCTCCGTCTGAGCAGGCTGGGCAGTAGACGGCTCCGGGGCAGAGACGGAAACGGCAGACAAGTCCAGGTCAGGATATAATCTCCTCACCTGACGGAGGGCATCGTCAAACCCGTCATTGTAGACTACACTCAGCTCCGCGATAACCTCGCTGGAGTCACGGTACTCTCGTACGGCTTCCTCCTTGGCATGACGGACCTCGTTGTCTTTGTCCACTAAGGCTTTTTTCAGGTTTTCAACCATCTGAACGGCCTCATCCCGGGCCGTCTCGGCCATCCCCAGCTTTTTCTCGTGAGTGATCTTCCAGGCCTTCAGGTCGAGCAGATCCCCCTCCGTCACCTTGGCCTTCTCACGGAGTCGGCCAATGGTCGTCTCTTGATTAAGACACCGTCCCATGAGGCCCTTCGTCATGATCATAGCCTGAAGACGGTAAAAATAAGTTAGCAAAACATAAAGCAAGAAAGGGATGAACGGACGGAATAAGGTGGACGGATCATTACCTGGGCAATGCTGAAGAGGGCCGTCTCTCCCATCGCCTCCGTCGAGTGGTTCCCAAGATCCTCGAAGTCGTCGGTAGTGATGATCGACGACATCCTTTCCAAGGCATACTTGGAATCCTCGCGGAGCAAGACGGGTGGTTTCTTCTGCTCGCCTGGCTGACCCGTCATCAGCCCTTTGCCTTTACCGTGCTTGGACGGAGGGACTGACTTGCTCCCCTCAGCCATCAAGCCAAGGACTGGGTCCAAAGGAACCTTGGGCTGCTTAGACGGACCGTCACCCTTCATAGGCAGCTTCCGTTTTAGAGAGGGCTTGCTAGAGCCCGTCCCCATGGCGTCCGTCCCTTTTTTCTTGTTCTTCGCGGCTTGAAGTCTTATGGCCGCTCGTCTCTTGGCATCCTCCATCTCTGAAAAAAGGATGACGGATTATGGAGCAATAATAATAAAAAAAAAGAGAGTGAAAATGGCAAAAGGAGGACGGACTTACGCAGACGGGTCGTTTTCTCGTACTTTAGGGCTGCCGGGGTGGGTTCAGGACCGTCGCAATACCAATGAATAGTATTGAGGTTGACGAGCTTGGCCCACGTCCTCTCCTCTGGAGTTGTCTTGGAAAAAATCTTTTCAAGGAAACTAAACTCCTCGAGTGTAACTTGGGGACGCCGTCGAACTGCAAAATAGAAGACGGAGGTTAAAAACATTACAATTTACATAAATGAACGGAGTGGTTTACAACGGACCATACCAGATGAGTTTAAAATGCCCCAAACTGTGTCGACGGGCATGAAGTCCGTCTCCCCTGCATGACTCATCCAGTCGTCTCCTTCCATGAAGAAGTAACGACTCTTCCAGTCCCTGTTTGAGTCCGGGGTCTCGTAGATAACTTTCAGAACGGGACTCCTAGGGACGAAGCTATACATGCCCCTTGACTTATCTATTTCGTCTGGACGGTAGCAATGAAGGAACTCTCTTACTGTGAGCCTCCTCGCTCCGTCCGACATGGCTCCGTACAGGACCTCCATGGCAATAAAGACCCTCCAGGCGTTTGGGGATACCTGGCTGACGGATATGCCTAGGTAACTTAAGAGTTCGCGGTGTAGTGAACTCAATGGGAACCGTAACCCAGCCTTTAACACCGACTCGTACACGCCCACTCCGTCCACTCCTTCGTAATAACACTTCTCCGACTTGTAAGGTAGACGGATTGGGATATGGTCAGGAATTTGGTAGCGGTCCCTTATTGTGTTGAAGTGACCCTCCTTGATGGTCGACATAAAAGCGTGGACCGTCCACTCTGGGGGCAAGATGAACTCCCTAAGTCCATCAACCCCTACGACGGACCCCACTATTTGTTCTTCGTCATCTGGAACCTCCTGGGCTTCAATCATCTCCAGGCCCTCATATGTTGAGGACGAGGAAGATGACGACGGACTACTCTCGCTTGAGACGTCGTGGTCTTTGGGACCTGACGGATATATCCCCTCGTAGTCCGCCCCGTCGGGAACGACCGACTGGTTACTTGACGCACTAGACATTTCCTACATATAATTAAAAAGCCTAAGACTCTGACGGGTTGGAGATAACGACGGACTCATTAAAGTGCGAATAAAGAAAAAAGGAAGGACGGATATAAGATAACTCACCAGGAACTTGTAGTTGGATACGACGAGTGACGGATACTTGAGTGAACGGGTTGTGCTCTGACAGACGTGACGGACTCGCTCTGACAAATCTCTTCCAGCAGCAAGTGGAGAAATGAGAGGCGGAGGCCTAATATTTATACTGAGAGTGCACGGAAGACGAAGCGACGCCTCGTTCCAAAACAACAGCCACTAACAAATTGACATTTGGCACAACGCATTAATGCACCAGCCCCTGACTCAGCATTGTACGGATGAAAAATTACAGACAGGCTACCGAGTTTTAAATCCTTCACCCCATGGGTCCGTACATATGTGCTGACGGACCCATCGGGTGAGGGGGCAGCTGAAAGGGGAAAAATCTCTTAAGCCCAAGTAGACGGATCCATCGTTTGCACGGCCCTATATGGACGGACCTATTGTGAACGGGCCGGACACAGACGGGCTGAATTATGCTGGGCTAGATTGTCCATGGGCCTGTTGAGCCCCTAAGGAGGGATATTTTGGCCCATTCTCGTAAGAGCCCAAATAGAGTCCTTGCGCTAGTAGGACTTCGGAGATCTGGTATACTTGGTAAAAATCTTCCGCGTAAGGAGGAGACTTGTTCATCACGTTTTGGACTCCATAGGAAGAGTCCTATAAGGAAAAGACTTCCGCATCAAGGAAGGGATGTCAATCTCAAGCCACTATAAAAGCCCCAATACCCTCATAAGCCAAGGTACGCATAATTAACCCTCTCTAGCACTCTAGAGTTGTGAGCACTCTTTCTGACTTGACCTTCGGAGGGTATTTGGCCGGCACCACACCGGTGCTCTCTATTAGGTCCTCTTTTTTCTGTGCAGGTGTCGTCTCGAGGGTGCGAGCATTGTGCAACCCACTGTTGATATTTTCGGCATCATCACAAACTTAGCCCATAAAGAGAAGACTATTGAAGAATGTTCACTCACACTGTTAGGTAGATTCCTAACTAACAGACCATACAGCTAGAGAGCAGCAAAAACACTACTACCATCTGTGTGGAAGCTTGGAAATGACTTGAGGACCATGGATGTGGGGGAAAGGGCTGTTTCAATTTCAATTTAAGCTGGAGAGCCAATTAACTTGGGTATTACATAATAGCCCTTGGAGTTTTGACAACAAGCTTTTAGTTCTCAGACGATAGGAAAGGGGTATGACGGCAAACTCGGTCACCTTCCCAACCCTTCCTATATGGGTTCAAGTATGGGGTTTACCATTTGACTTGATAAACGAAGAAGCGGGGTGGGAAATTGGAAAAGGGTTAGGTCACGTGTACAAGGTGGACAACAAAACTTTCCTATCGGAACAAGCTCGATTCATTAGAATTCAAGTTGGGATCCCTCTGGAAAAGCCGATTCGTCGAGGGGGATGGGTTGCAAATCCTGAGGGAGATCAGGTGCGAGTTGGCTTCAAGTATGAATGGCTAGTGGGATTATGCTACCAATGTGGTAAGCTCGGCCATGAGGTGAAGGATTGTTCAGTTCAGGGGTCCTCACAGCAAGTGGAAAAGCCATATGGAGATTGGCTAAGAGTAGGTTTTCGCCGGAAGGAGATGGGAGTAGAACAGACAAAACCCAACGCGCCACCACCTGCACCGGCACTGGAACCACCACAGATCCATACGGTTGCAATTAATTCCCATGATGAGGTGGTGGAAAATATGGGAATTAATGGCAATCATGAAAGGAGTTGTAACAGCTTAGGGAGAAAGTGCCCACATCAATCTCAGGTAACGTTTGCTCAGGAAATCCGGGTCGGTAAGGAAGTAAATAGAGAGCATTTATGGGGAGCGAAATTCTCGGCACCAGACAACATTAATGGGGTGAATAAAGAGTAGGTGGGAATAATGGGCAAGGAGATTACCGGTTTAGGAACAGCTGCCTCATAAGCGTTGAATTCAACGCTAATCAATGTGCCTATAAATTATGAGAAATAGCAAACACATGCTGACCAATCAATTTGCATACAACAGCCACGTGAGGAGTCATTTGTTTTGGGAAAGCATGGTCAGTCACGTGAGGCACCAACTAATGCAACCTGGAAAAGAATCCAACGCCCCCAAAAATCAAAAACAAACCCTAGCCACCAAAATTTATGTGGCACAAAGAAAGCTCAATTTGGAGTCACGGGCTGTGATGAAGAAAAAATCCAGAATGCAAAAAGAAATAAAAAAAAATGGAAGGAAAGAATGAAAACCCCAACAACCCAATGGTGGAGGCTGCTAGGCAGCTTCACCGAGAACAACAAAGCTCATGAGTTGGAATTGTCAGGGGCTTGGGAACCAATGTGCAATGGGTGTACTCTCACACTTAGTACGGGAAAAAGCTCCTAAAATTTTGTTTCTAATGGAAACAAAATGATCTTTAGAAGAGATGAGGTGGATTCAAAATGACTTACCCTATCGAGGTATGTTTGTGGTACCTAGTGTTCGACGCAGTGGAGGCCTTGCTTTGCTCTGGATGGAGGAGATTGATTTGCATATCCAAACCTTCACCTTAAACCATATTGATGCTCTCATAATGGATGACCCAGCAAACCCTTGGTGATTGACAGGATTCTATGGCTGGCCGGAGGAACAAAGGAAGCAAGAATCATGGAAACTCCTAAAACACCTCCACTTCAAACACTCTGTCCCATGGCTATGCTTTGGGGATTTCAATGAAATCCTTCAATCAGAAGAGAAGAAAGGCGGACTGTGTTAGGACATATGTGGGTTCACTTGTTAAATAACATATGTCATTCTTTTATGTAATTGGCTAATCGTTTGACAAAATGCACTCAACTTGTAATTGGGTAGTTGTAGATGTTTTTAATACTTCAAGAAACAAGGTTTCAAGATCAAGTGTTGAAGTCATCAAATCTATCCAAGAAACATGCTGAAAAAGTGTTGAATCATTAAATCTCGACACCTGCTCGATAGCTTCTATCTGTCGAGATTTATAAAATTAGATTTTCTGATCTGATTTCTTGGGATTCGTGAATGTGTCTTTGGGCCTTCTTTTCTTCTAACCCTAGGCATATAAAAGGATTGTTTTAAGGGCCATTAAAGGGTTCACAAGTTGCACAAGCATTGAGCAAATTCTGTTCAAGCAAATTGTGACCGGAAACAAAGTTTTGCCCTAATTCATTTCTTCTAAAGAAGTTGCTGTGTATGTGCACCTTTGGGTTTTGTGACCAAGCATCTTCTTGATCTTCATCATGGATGAACTGAAGAACTTTGCAGCCAACAACTCTCTCTAAGTTGGTGATTGAAGTCGCGTACTGGGATCCGCGCAATTGGTTAGTCACGTACTTGGGAGCTGTGCATCAAAAGGGGAAACTGTCACTACAAAACAAGTCCAATTGGATATTGAGGTAATGGTTCAACTGTAGGTTGGTAAGGTACTTGAGATTCCTTTACTTGTAACCGCTTGTTGTGATAATAGTGAAGTTTCGGGAGTGGTGACCTGAAAATCACCCGATGGGGTTTTTGCCGTCAAGTTTTCTCCATTCGTAAATAAATCACCGTGTTATTTATTTTCTGCTGCATAATTAGTTTATTGGTGATTTGTTTGTACTACCACGTGTTTGCATGTTAAATTGATTAATTAATAATTTGACTAATTAAGTAATTAATTTAATCACAAAGGGTCAATACATTTTTGGCCTAACTATCATTAATCATACCTCCTTTATTTGATGGCACTAACTATGCATACTGGAAAGTATGCATGAGAGCTTTCTTGTAGTTATTAGATGAGAAAGTGTGGCAAGCTGTAGAGATTGGCTGGACCAAGCCAAAAGAAGTGCCGGCCAATTGGGATGAAGTAAAGATCAAGGCGGCAAACTTCAAGAGCAGAGCATTGAATGCCTTATTCAGTGCAATCACCAATGAGGAGTTTAAGAAGATATCCTCCACAAAAACTGTAAATGAAGCATGGACCATCCTCTAGACAACCTATGAGGGTACAAAGGGTGTCAAGGATTCAAAACTTTAAAGGCTCACTACAAGCTTTAAAGAAATAAAGATGGAGGAGGATGAGTCATTCGATGAGTTCTATGCCAAGCTTAAGCACGTAGTGAACTCAGCCTTCACTTTTGGAGGAACCATTCTTAAACCCAAGATTATGAGGAAAGTGCTCAGATCTCTACCCGAGAGATTCCATGCAAAGATTATAGCAATCAAAGAATTAAAGGATATTGACAAGATTCCTTTGACTGAGTTGGTTGGAAACTTGCACACCTACGAGCTAGGACTATCTAGGATTGGCAAGTCGGGTAAAGGCAAGAGCATGGTCTTAAAGGCAAAGAGTAATGACACAGATGAGTCCTCCGATGATGAAAATTTCAAGATGAAGTCCTACATTACAAGGCAATTCAAGAAGTTTATGAAGAATGTCAATGAAAGGAACTTCGACAAGGATTGCAGGCAATCTAGTTCTACCCAGTTTAAAAGCCAAGACAAAGGAAAGAAGGATGCAAGGGATGGCGATTAGTACACTGTTCCCACAGGACCTAAGTGCTTTGGGTGCATGGCTTCGATCACATGAAGAAAGAATGCCCCACATATCTCAAGAGCATTGGGAAGAGTAAGGCACTTGCTACAATCTTGGTTGACATTAAGTCTGAAGATGATTCTGACAATGAGGATGACGGAAATGTCTTCACTACCACAGTCAATCCTACTGAAGGGATTGTTGAAGATGTGGAAGAAAAAGAAGAATTGGTGGATTCTAAGTTTGAGAAGATGAATGATCAAGATGATATCCATGCAGCCTATAAGAAGCTTTACAAGCTCTCTGAGAAACATGATAGGTAGTCTTCTTTACCTTACTGCTAGTAGACCTGACATTAATTACAGTGTTAGTGTGTGTGCCAGATATTAGGCTAACCCCAAAGAATCACATATGACTACTTTAAAAAAAATTATAAACTATGTCAAAACCATTGCTGAGTTCGGTGTGTGGTATAGTAAGGACACAAATGATGTCTTAGCGGGGTACTCTGATGCTGATTAGGCTGGCAATGCTGATGATAGAAAGAGTACTTTGGGGGGTTGTTTTTATGTGGGTAACAATCTTGTCTCTTAGATAAATAAAAAGAAGAACTCCATCTTTTCATCTACTGTAGAAGCTGAATACATCGCTGTCGGTAGCTGTTGCACCCAACTCCTCTGGATGCAAAAACTTCTTCATGATTATAGTATTTGTCAAGAGCATTTCACTATTTACTGTGACAATACTAGTGCCATCAATATCTCTAAAAACCCGGTTCAACATTCTCGAACCAAACACATAGAGATTCGACATCACTTCATTAGGGAGCTTGTCGAAGATGGTACTCTTACTCTTGAGTTTATCCACACTGATGATCAAAAGGCTGACTTGTTCACCAAACCTTTTGACAGCAAACGTTTTGAGTTCCTTCGTCAAAACATTGGTGTCATCTCCATAGATTGATCTCCTTCTCTTGTCCTTGTTCCTCAAGCATTTGCATCTAGTTTTATGCTTTACTTTGTTTAACATATTTTTTTTTGTTTATTTTCAGCTTTGTTTGTTTTGTTTTTAATATAAAAATAAGTAAAAAAAATTGAAAAATCAGAAAAATACAAAAACATTGTTTGTTTTGTGTACCTTGAATGGCCATTGAAATAAAGTTCTCTAAATCTTGTATCTCTTATAGTTTAGATGAGCATCTCTATGCATAACTAAGCAAGTGAGCTTTGTAGCTCTTGTTTGTAATGAGTAAGATTAAGTTATCTCTTGAACTTAACACTCGTATCACTCTTTTTGACGGGTAGGACTAAAAAATCCTAAGAGAAATGCATAAATAATCATCTCACCACTGTTGCCCGCCAATCATAATATGACACCTGTATGCTTCGGCATACCAAAAGTGCAGTGTCAAATGCTTAACATCTTGGGTATTTCTTTTCTCTCTTTCATATGCCCATGCATGATATGCTAAAATAAAAGAAAATATGCAAAGAAAAAAAAATAAAAAAAAGATAAAAAAAAAAAATGCTTCAAATATGATTGCTAGAGTGTATTCTAGAAGATGTGGGAGTTATAGGATATACTTCGAAGGTGATAGTCTCCATCAAACAGTTATGATTGTGTGTGAGTTAAAGTGATTTTCTCATATCTCAAATCGTTATAATATGTATACACATATGCAATCTTGCGATGTTTTTCACACACAACATGCAATATTCTTTGCTACTCTTGATACATGTGCAAATATAATGTGATTTGACCATCACAAGGTTTTACATGTGCTAATGTATGCTCACTAAATTGTCTTGACTCATTTTTGAAATATAAAATTGGTTAGACTTGTTTAGTGTGTGTGTGTGTGTGTGTGTGTGTGTGTGTTTGAAGATCCACGTGCTTATATTTTCTGGTGAGAAATGATTTTGAGAGCTTAATATGTTGTTTGGATCAGTGGTTGAGTTGTATGTTGGATTGCATTCATGTCTGTGTTTTTCTCTTCTCAAAAAACTGTTTTGAAAAGCTGTCTCGACACCTCCTCGATACCTAACTATCTGTCAAGCTTCTTAAGCCTTTTTTTATCGCAATCTCGACACCTTCTCGACACTTGGTGGATCGATCGAGAAAGCTCCTGCCTCCTCGATAGCTTCTCGACACCTTCTCTTCTTGTGTCTGATATTTTGTTCCTCGACACTTGCATCTATCGAAGGCCTTTTTGCTCGTCACCTACCTCAATAGATGTCTCGATACCTCTCGACACCTCAGTTGTCGAGATTTACAGAGGAATCTATATAAGCTCCTCATGCGATCCGCCTCTCATTTCTATCGATCTCCTTCTCGATAGCTCTCTATTTTCTCTCCTAAACTCTCTCATCTCACTCCATACTTGCTCCTCAAGGTTTCTTCAAGCATTTTTCAAGTTTTTCTATACTTGGTAAGCTTCTAATCTCTCATTCTTCATGCATTTCATGTTTTGAAACGTTTTGGGGTTTTTTGAAAAATTTTAGGGTTTTTCAAAATTGATGAGTGTTTCTCGAAATTTTGGGTTGGGTTTTCATTTAAATATGATTAAAACCTCATACATTGCATCACATATGCATTAGAACTGCATTTTCATGCATTTAGATGTGTGCAATATGCTTGTGTGCTGGTAGGATTGGATTAGGCTGAACCCATGATTTTTTTTCTTTTGCATGTCACATGTTCGTGTATTCCCTATGCATACGTACTTTCTTTTTGATATATTTGATATATTTGAATTGCTTGAGACTTTTCTGATTGTCTTTCTTTCTCTCCCTCTCTTTCTGTTTACGTTAGTAGTGTCTATGGCACAAAAACGTAAATATGCTTCGTCCCAGAACCCTTTGTGTTCTACGACATCTTCATCTTCTAATCCTACTCCTTTTAACATTCGGTTCCATGATGAGGATGCTCGTAAGGCTTTCTTGGAGAACTTCTCTAGATGAGGTGTTTATTCGAAACGCCAAGTCATTTTGGCGGACTTCGCTGACACTGACCGTCCTTCTGTCATTCAAAATCAGGGATGGGAGTCGCTGTGTGACGTCTCGGTCAATTGTCCTCTCATGTTTATTCAGGAGTTTTACTCCAACATGCACGGGATTGATCATTCAGTACCTCTTTTTTTCACTCGCATTTAAGGTACGCGCATTCCTGTCACACCGCAACTTGTTGCGGATGTGCTTCGAGTTCTTAGGATAGAGCATCCTGACTATCCTAGCTATGAGCGTCTATGGATTGTGTCCAAAGATAAGCTCATGGCTGCTTTTTGTGAGAACCCTGTTGACTGGGGTGAGCGTCAGTATACACCATGTAAGTCTTTTGCTAAAAGCCCTCGCTTTATGAACATGGTGATGATTTTTGTATTCCATCCACTCTCTTACTACAACTCCATCACAGAGCCTCATGCTCGGTTTTTGTTATCTCTTCTTGAGCATCTTACCATAGATTTTCTTCCCATTTCATTCTTTCTATCATAGATGTTCCTTTAGATTCGGCGTTTCATGATAAGCTCATCTTTCCTTCCGCTATCACGAGGATCTTACGCCATTTTTCTATCCCTTTTCTTGTGTCCAACCATTTCACACACATTTGTGCCATAGACATCGTTACCGTAAAACATAGTGCAGCGCAGTTTAGGTCGTGACAGCCGAATTCCACTCTTCCTTCTCGTCCGATTCCATCTCGTTCAGCTCCATCCACATCCGTTCCCTCCACTTCCATGGGCGATGTATCATTTAGAGACATCATGGCACAGCTACAACGCATAGATGCTCGTCTTGATACACTCTCTACTGAGTTGTATCAGGTGAACGTTCATGTCGGTCGTGTTGCACGACGGCAGGTGACTATGGCTGGCTTTGCTCTTGAGGCTTCTCCTCCACCACCTCCTCCAGTGGCTTCTGATTCTGATGCTGAGGATGATAATGATGATGGTGATAACGATGATGCTTCAGATGATGATGGAGATGCTAACTCTACCGATGAGATGTCTACTTGACACTCTTACCCTTTGTCACTCATGACAAGAATAGGGAGTAGTTTTGGATATTGAGAGTAGTCATACTTAGGGGGAGAGTAGTGTAGGACATTTTGTTAGGGGGAGAGTGTTGATTTGAGGGATGTAGTGAGGATTTGATGTATCTTTTTCTTTTCTACCTTATTAGATACATTGTTCTTGTACATTAGGTCTTGTAACCAGTTTTTACATACATTGTACTTATTTTTCTCTATATGTGGATGTATGTTTCTTTCACCTATCTCTACCTGTGTTTTTTCTTTCCTATCTTTATACACATGTTGCTTATACTTGTATGCAATCTATTATTTCCGTTTTACACAAAAATGCCTTGATAAGTTTTGTTTAAAGTGTTTCAGAAATACAGGTTGTCAAAATCTATTTGCCATAAACTCTCTTCTTGCAAAATTTTTCAAGAGTTTGTGTTAGGATAAATTTTATTGTATTCAACAAATGAATATGAGTTGTGTGATTTATGACTTCTCTCATATGTTCATTTGTTTGTTGTGGTTTTGTCACGGATTGCCAAAAGGGGAGATTGTTAGGACATATGTGGGTTCACTTGTTAAATAACATATGTCATTCTTTTATGTAATTGGCTAATCCTTTGACAAAATGCACTCAACTTGTAATTGGGTAGTTTTAGATGTTTTTAATACTTCAAGAAACAAAGTTTCAAGATCAAGTGCTGAAGTCATCAAGTCTGTCCAAGAAACAAGCTGAAGAAGTGTTGAATCATTAAAGCTTAACACCTGCTCGATATCTGCTAGACAGCTTCTATCTGTCGAGATTTATAAAATCAGATTTTCTAATCTGATTTCTTGGGATCCATGAATGTGTCTTTGGGCCTTCTTTTCTTATAACCCTAGGCATATAAAAGGATTGTTTTAAGGGCCGTCAAAGGGTTCACAAGTTGCACAAGCATTAAGCAAACACTGTTCAAGCAAATTGTGACCAGAAACAAAGTTTTGCCCTAGTTCATCTCTTTTGAAGAAGTTGCTGTGTATGTGCACCTTTGGGTTTTGTGATCAAACATTTTCTTAGTTTTCATCATAGATGAACTGAAGAACTTTGCAGCTAACAACTCTCTCTAAGTTAGTGATTGAAGTCGCGTACTGGGATCCACTCAATTGGTTATTCATGTACTTGGGAGCCGTGCATCAAAAGGGGAAACTGTCACTATAAAACAAGTCCAATTGGGTATTAAGGTAAAGGTTCAACTGTAGGTTGGTAGGGTACTTGAGATTCTTTTACTTGTAACTGTTTGTTGTGATAATAGTGGAGTTTCGGGAGTGGTGACTTGAAAATCACCTGGTGGGGTTTTTGCCGTCAGGTTTTTTCTATTCGTAAACAAATCACCGTGTTATTTATTTTCCGCTGCATAATTAGTTTATTGGTGATTTGTTTGTGCTACCACGCGTTTGCATGTTAAATTGATTAATTAATAATTTGGCTAATTAATTAATTAATTTAATCACAAGGGGTCAATACGTTTTTGGCCTATCAAACTGCCTAAACCGTTGGCCCCTATGCTGAACTTTCGGGAAGCTTTCTTGTATTGTGGATTGGTGGATTTGGGTTATCAGGGTAACATGTTTACATGGACTAACGGGCGTGATGATTTAGTGCAGGAATGATTGGATAGGGCATGCGCCACAATTGAATGGAGGGATAAATTTGCTCAAGTGCAAGTCACTCATCTAGAAGCATCTTATTCAAACCACAACCCAATTCTTGTCACCACCTACATTCGGCCTTACCTCACTTTGAAAAAGAAGATACCACATAGATTTAAGGAGAGATGGGCCACTCACCCTGATTGTGAAAATATCATTCAGGTGGCTTGGGATTCAATTGTTTCGAATGGAAGCCCAATGGCAAAGCTGTTTGAAAAAAATAAAAAGATGCCGATTTGCTCTTGTTGATTGGAGTCGACTTACCTTTGGAATTTCAAAACCACAAATGCAAGAAAAACAAAAAATGCTGGAAGAGTTGTGCTTGTAGAACAGAGACGAGAATTTAAGCTCCATCAAAAGCCTTAAAGCCGAAATCATAAACATCATCCACCAAGATGAGATTTTTTGGCATCAAAGATCCCGATCAATTTGGCTACCTGCTGGAGACAAGAACACAAAATATTTTCACAACCGTGCCAGCCAACGTCGAAGAAAAAACCATATCTCTGGAGTGTTTGATTCTGAAGAAAGGTGGTGCACTTCTGATGAGCAAATTGCCTAAGTAGCCGAATCATATTTCTAGGAATTGTTCTCCATGGCCCACCCACAAAACATGGAGTGTGTCTTACAATCAGTTCAAAGAAAAGTTGCCCCACAAATGAATAAGAGCCTCACCCATCCATACACTACTGATGAAGTTAGAATAGCGCTCTTTCAGATGCACCCATCAAAATCACCCGAATCGGGTGGTATGTCCCCTTTTTTCTTTTAGAAATATTGGCATATTGTAGGCAATGATGTTACTGAAACTATTTTATCTGTTTTAGATTTGCCCATATGTTGAAAAAAATGAACCACACACATATTGTCTTAATCCCAAAAAAGAAAGACCCAAAATACCTGGTAGACTATAGACCCATTAGCTTGAGCAATGTTGTGTCTCAAATAATTTCAAAGGTTATTGCTAATCGTTTGAAGCTTATCTTGCCTAATGTGATTTCTGACTCTTAGAGTGTCTTTGTGCCAAACCGTCTTATTACTGATAATACAACAGTTGCCTATGAGATTCTGCACAGAATGAGAAACAAAAGAAGAGGGAAAGTAGGTCCAATGGCGGTTAAGCTAGACATTAGCAAAGCCTATGATCGGGTGAAGTGGTCTTTTTTGCAGGGTATTATGCAAAAATTGGGGTTTGATCCAAGATGGGTGAAATTGGCCATGGAGACAGTCATTACAGCCTCTTATTCAGTCTTCATCAATGGAGAACCTAAGGGGTGGATCACTCAATCTAGGGGTATTAGGCAAGGAGACCCATTATCTCCTTACCTTTTCCTCCTCTGTGCCGAAGGCCTCTTGGTACTACTAAATAAGGCAGTTGAGAATCGGGTGATCAATGGAATTATGTCTAGCCAAAATGGGGTGTGCATCTCCCACCTCCTTTTTGCAGATGATAGTTTACTTTTTTGTTAAGCCACGATTGGAGAGTGTTAACAACTATTGAGTATTCTTGGTCAATATGAGGCTACGTCGGGACAAGCAATCAATCACCAAAAAACCTCCTTGTTTTTTAGCAAGAATACAAACCCTGAAATATGAAGATTGATCAAACAACAATTGAGGGCTAGAGTAATCACTAATAGTGACAAATACCTTGGTCTACCAATGACTTGTGGTAAATCAAGGGTAAACACCTTCAAAGAATTAGAAGAAAAAATTCACAAGTGTGTGTTAGGGTGGAAGGAGAAGTTTATATCGATGGTAGGCTGAGAGGTCCTTATAAAAACAATGGCACAAGCAATTCCTACATATGCCATGAGCCTTTTCAAGCTTCCCAAATCCATGTGTGACTCCATCAATTCCTTGCTAGCAAAATATTGGTGGGGACAAAATAAAGAGGAACAAAAGATCCATTGGATTAATTGGAAAAAACTATGCACAAGCAAGAAGGAAAGGGGGATGGGATTTAGAGATTTGCACGCATTCAACTTGGCTATGCTCTCAAAGCAAGCATGGAGACTAACCCAAGACACAAATTCCCTGTTTTACAAGGTGTATAAGGCTCGATACTTCCCTAATTGTTCATTCATGACAGTTCAATTGGGGAGTAACCCATCCTTTGTTTGGAGAAGCCTACTGGCAACAAGAGACATCATCTTCAATGGATCAAAGTGGTGGGTGGGAGATGGCAAAACAGTGGGGGTCTACACTCACAAATGGCTGTCTCACCCTCCAATTCCTCTTAATGAACATGCCCAAGACATAAAGGTCTATGAGCTCTTGGATGCTGAGTCTGGGTAATGGGACAGAGGAAAAATAGAGACTCTGTTTGCACTAAAAACAAGGCAGGAAATTTTGGCAGTACCGTTGAACCGCCTCAACTCTCCAGACTTGCTGATTTGGACAGAAAATGCAGCTGCAAAATTCACTGTTAAAACAGCTTATCGGCTTGCACTCCTTCTGAATAAGCAACCATGGGTAGAACACTCTTTAAGCCGTGCCTATAAGCCTGTTTGGAGCGGAATTTGGGCACTAAATGTACCACCAAAAGTCTGAACATTTTTATGGAGAGCTTGCTCGAATTGTCTTCCAACTAGGGAAAATCTCTATAGACGCCGAGTTCGAGTGGATACCAGATGTGATATCTGTCATCACCAGTCCGAGAATACAAGCCACATCTTATGGGAAAGCCCATTTGCACAAAATGTGTGGGCACTGATGAGTAGCCGAATCCAGAAATGCAGAAAATTGGTCGACGACTTTTTCCAATTATTCAGACAGTTGTGTGATAGACTTACCCAACGAGAACTTGAGCAGTGGGCAACTACGGCGTGGGCAATTTGGAATGCGAGAAACAGGTTTTACTTTGAGCATGTCCAACTCCAACCAAAAGCAATTGTTGATGTCGCTTGCGGTCTGCTGGAGGAGTACCAACGCCTCATGGCTCTGCAGTAAAAAGCAAACGTTTTTGTATGTTTTCTATTGCATATTTTGTATCGGACTCTGTTGCTGTATTAGAGCATCTCCAACTTCTCCAAATTTTTTACAGTTTGGAGAATAAACAATGACATTTAACTTTTACATACTCACTTTTTTAAATACATTTTCCAACAGATTCTTTATCACATTCTCTATCTCATTTAAATATTATTTCTTCATTCATTATTTATTCTTTTTTAATCATCATTTATTCTTTTTTTAACAACTATATTTTTAATGAGAAGTGTTATATTCACAACATTTTATGCAATACTTTCACAACAAAATTTATGTGAAAAGTTGTTACTAATTCTAATTTCAACCCACTACTAAAATTATTTTTTTGCTCGTCAATATTATCTAATAACAATCTGTTACTTAAAATTTAATATGAAAATATTGTGGTAGCATTTCTTTATTGCAATTTTTTATTTTTTATATTATTTTTCCCTTCCACCCCATCTGGACACGTTTCTTCTTCTTCTTTTTTTTTTTTTTTTTTTTTTTTTTTTTTTTTTTTTTTTTTTTTAATTTTTTAATCTTGTTCTGATTCACTTTGTTGTTGCAATGGAGCTTAGATAGGCTTTCATGCTCTTGATTTGTTGTTTTTATTTTTATTTTAGATTTGTTGTTCTAATTAAATTTTTATTTTTTCATGTTCTTGATCTGTTACTGTGTTTGTGTTGATTGTGTTACCGTTTGAGAGAGACACAGATGAACAAAGAAGAGAGGAGGAAAGAGAAAGAATTTTTTTTATTCAGCCGGATATTTTTTTAAGATAAAATAATGGTTTGAAGTTGCTACAGTGTTCTCTAAATTAAGAGAATTACTGTAGCAACTTCAAAAAAATAATTTAGAGAACCTGTGCGTATGGAGAAGCTGCTGGAGAGATGAACAGTGTCATTTGGTGGTCCAAATTTGGCTTTACCGAAACTGCTGGAGATGCTCTTACTGTCTTTGTTTTATTTATAAACCCTAACACTATTCATTGGAGGTCATTATGTATTTGTACTGAATTTTCCATATTAATGAAATTTCTATCGTATTGGATATCAAAAAAAAAAGTATGGAGATGTTTTAACCAAAAAAAAAAAAAGGTATGGAGATGGGCCCGGAGTTGGTGATGGATCCACCATCCACCATTAAATTGGGCTTTGATAAATAAGAAAATAAAATCGAATTCTAGTATTAGACCTTAAATTGATACATTCAGTGTTCTTTTTTTTTGTTTTTATAAATTTTTTTTTATTTACAATCTAGGCTTCTTTGATTATTTAATCTCGAGTGTATGCAGTCTCTCAGTTTCACATACACCACATGGAGAAATTCAATAGAAGTGGCCCAAGATGTTGGCAAAAAATTTTAAACCCAAGATCTCATTGATATTACGAAGTTTTAGGAAGTACTAAATAAAAATAAATAAAAAAGAACGAGTCTTAAAATAAGTTTGATATCTTCTTGGGTCTTAAAAGGATTTGGAGTGAAGTTTTTTGATACTATATGAAACATGGATGATAAAGGTTGATAGAGGAAGGGTCTGAAGGGACGTGAAAGCGACACAATTTTAGAGTGGACCGTGGGTTTATAAATAAACTGATCTGATCCATAGCAAGAAAGAGGAAGTAAGAAATACTGAAGCCTAACCCATATAGGCCCCGTTTAGTTGGGCTTGTAGGGTACTTTGGTTTCAAAAGAGGACAAGCCATCAGCATGTTCTTTAATTTGCTAATTAATTTTCGTAAAAACATTATTTTGATCTCTACAGTTTGGGGTCACAATTAATTTAATTTTTATATTTTGATAACAGTTAATTTAAACTTTATTATTTTTAATTTATAATTAATTTGATCTATACCGATAACTTACTAACAGAAACTGCCTACGTGACAAATAAAGTGTTTAGTTGATATAATTAAAACTGACATGGCTACTAAAAAATAATAAAAAAAATGTCATGTTAGTATCTGAATAATTTTTTAAAAATAAATTTTAATGAAAAAAAACAAAGGAGAAGTAAAAACCAAAAAATAAAACTCAAATGATTTTTTTTTTTTTTTTTATACAAGATAGAAATTCTACTCTAGCCTAATTTAAGTGTATGTGTGTGTAAAGTTTCCTCCTAGAGACCTGAACTTCAACCCTTACCCCCACACCCCACAAGCACTTATTCTTGTGTTTTTTTGTATATTGATTTTTTTTTTTTTGATGTTTTTAAGAATTTTGTTTTTATCAAGCTGAAAATAGAAAAAAGTTATAAAAAAATGCCATTTTGATATTCTCTGAAGCAGATTATTGTGATAATAATTATCTGAAAACATGTTTAGTAATTCATTTTTGCTTCTTTTTTTAATGAAAATATTTATAAAAATAATTTGGGTGACTATGGTATTTTCAATATTGCCTAACTAAGTTTACTTAAATAAGTGTTTCTTTGAGATCTTCTTTCACTTCATGCAGTCTGCCAATTATAAGTTATAACCAAGCAATCCATGAACTTCAACCTTAGGAGGAACCCCAAGTTTCGACAACGTTTTAGCATCACAAGAACTTTGCTCCAATGCCCAAGTCCCCATAAACAGGCTCGAACATCCATTTCATGCGAATTCCTTATAGTGTTGGACCACTTCTTGTCATTACCAAAAGAAAAATGAAGTTTGCATTTGGAGTTCCTTGAATTTGGAGGATGCCCTCCACAAAGGGACAAAATGTTTTACTATCCATTTTGGAGCTTTGCCTTTGAAATAATGCTTCCTCTGTCCCTCCCTGACCCATTTTCTAATTTAATTTGCAGTCACATCCCAATTTCCACTACACTTACATATGCCACATCTAACAATTGCTAAAACATTGTCAAAGATGAGCAAATAGGGTAATGGGTAAGATCGTTGTAATTTAACATAATAACCCATGAGAGGATGAGGCGTTGCTCTTGGAGTACAATAAGGGACAATAGAATTTGAACTTCTATTTAGATTTCTTATACATGATTGTTTCGGATCCTACCTCCAATTCTCTAAACAATAAATTATGAACTCATCCTCCTCCTAAAGGAAAGGGGAAAAAAAAAAAGCAAGAATACAAAATTTGAAAAGACAAAGAAAAAAAATAAAAGACCAATGAACTCACCATCATCCAAAGATAAGAAACTAAAATTGATAGAATTATGGTTAAGTGATTAAATTCATCATTTTTTAATAGTTTAAACTTTTGGGATAATCGGTAATTTAACAAAAACAATAATTAAAAAAAACCAATTAAAGAATGAAAATCAACTATTAAAGCCAATTAAAAAATGAAGATCAATTGTTAAAGCAAATGACTTTAGTTAACATGACAATCAAAGCATTGAAGTTAATTATAGTTGTAAATGATTCAAGTTGAGCCTAATATTGAAAGCTCAGGAATGTATATTTAATTTTATTTTGAACACGAATTGAGCTAGAGTTCATCACCATACAATATTAAATGTTAAAACTTAGTTTATTTCCTTGTCGAACAAACTCAACCTTGTTCATGAGTTACTTTATTAACTTTTTTTTTCTTATCTATAGTAAAATTAGGACTAAAATCTTTTATCCTTTCATAGATCCATGCTAATAATTAATAACTAATTATAAATGAAATTTCATTATTTGAGTTAATTAGATAGAATAATTTTTATTTATGAATTTATAAAAATTAGATTTTCCATCCTTGTATTGTTAAAAACTATATTTAATTACTAAAAATGAACTACTTATATTATATTTAAACTATAAATAATAATTTGACATCATATGAACTTATTTTTAAACTTACATATTTTCTCTTAAGCCTATATAAATATATTTTTAAATTGAGCCTCATGAGTTCACTAACTTGTCCACTAAAACATTATTATTTTTAAGCTTAACTTGTTAAAAAAAATCGAGCTAATTAAACGTGAGCTTGAGTTTCACTCGTTTGCTAAACAAATAAACAGAAAATAACATTTATCCAAGTTGAACTCTAGATGTTCATAAACAACTCAATTAATTTACAAACCTTTATTGTAAGTGTACCCAATAGTTCAAGAAGAAAAGTGCAATTAACAAGTAGAAGAAAAAAAAAATGAAATCATAAATTAGATAACAATATATACATTTTGTTTGTTTCGACATTAAAGTTTTCTAGAAAATAATTCATTTTTCTATAATAATAATAAAAAATCTATAAATTATCTCATTTTCCTATGTTTGATAGCTACTTTAGATGTGTTAGAAAAGGTCTCATAATTTTTCTTATTTAGCTTGTTATGAGATATATATATATATTTTTTTTTAAATAAACAATCTCTAAAAAATAAGTCATGTTTTTTATGTTAACCAAAATAGTTTTCCTTTGGTTTTTTTTTTTTTTAATTTTAACAAATAGTAGAAAACTTGAAAAATTATCTTCATATAAGATTTTTCATTAAAACAAATGGAGCGATAAATTATAAAGTTACATTTTTTTTTTTACTAAATAAAGTCACATATGACAGTAATATTTGTTCACATTTTTACTCATGTCACATTAAACAGTAATTTTACTTGGTAAATCATATACTAAAAACATTCTATATTTTTTTTTAGAAGGCAATATCCCTAGCTTCTCAAAAAAGAAAAAAAAAAAAAAAGGAATGCAATAATAATAATATCCCTAACTATTTTCATCGGACGAACAAATGGAGACAAAGCGTTTGTTAAATTGTCCCNTAAACATTAAATTTGACCTTATTTGGATGGCGGGGTGTAGATTGGCACAATTGTTTCAATTAGGGTGTTGATTGCAAGTTTATTGGGATGCAAAGTGCATGTATTCCCCCCCCCCCCCCACACACACACCCCCATATATATATCTATATATCTATATATATATTGATCTATAAGTTACACTCATATCCAATGGATTTTGAATCCACAACCTCAGCCTTCATCCCATTAAGTGTCAGTTGAGCTATTGGTTATTGACAATCCCCATAGTTTAGGATGGTTTTTTGCAATTAACCATTTGTTTAAATTATAGATTCATACAACAATTTTAAAAATAAAAATAAATGTAACTCAAACTAGATGAAATAGACTTAATAGTATGCCATTGGAGATGTAAATGATGTCTATTTCTTTATTCTCATATTCTACTAATTAAATTTGTAGGGTTACCTTGATCCGGAGTATATCTTAACTCGTAAACTAACAGACAAGAGTGATGTTTATAGCCTTGGTGTTGTATTTCTTGAACTCCTGACCAGGAAGTAGCCAATCTCTCATGGCAAAAACATTGTTAGAGAGGTAAAACTTATAGACCTATTTGCCTTGGATTTTATAAGGCCTAATGGTATATCAGGTGCTTGTGCATGAAAGGGAGTTGTTCTTCTGTAATTTTTTTTTTTTTTTTTTGGGCAGGGTAAAGTTTGACAACTTTCAGTTATGTCCTCATTTGCAAATTTTAGTTTTAAATTTGAGGATATTCTCAAATTTGCAAATGAGGATGTCTCTTGTCTTAACAAATTTGAATGAGAGATATCCTCATTTGCAAAATTTAGTTTTAACTTTAGTAAAACATTGAAATCCTTTTAAAATCTTCACTTTCGACCTTATGTGAAACACTCGTTTACTTCTATATCAGCTATGATCATTTTGGCATATAGTTCATATTATTTTTGTAATAAAATGGTATCTTGTAGTTTATATTTAAAAAAAAAAAAAAAAAGTGGTTTCTATCTGTTTCAGGTTAATGTTGAGTGTAAATTTAGTATGATCTTTTTGGCCATTCATGGGCGAATGGGATCTTATCCTCCTAAATGTGTGGTAAAATTTTTAAATTTGGCTCTCAAGTGTTGTGAAGATGAGACAGATGCTAGACCTTCAATGGTAGAGGTGGATTGAGAACTTGAAAGTATTTGGCATATGATGCCTGATTTTGACATTAGATCAGCAGGTCCTATGGTCACTAATGCTGAAAAGGTCGTGACTCCACCATCATCATCCTCTATAGTGAAGGATTCTTATGTGTCATCAGAGATATTTGCCATTGAAATTGTTAGTGGAGTCATTCCATCCATTACATCTAGATAAAAAAACTTTTCGAAAATAATGTTGTATAAGAACTTGAGATGTTATGATCTCGAAATTTTGAATTGGGAAATGGTATTTACAATTATCTTGGTTGTTGATGTTGTGTAAAGTCTCACTCTTCGATCTTCATTAGATATTGTAAACTAATTAGTTAAGAGCAGTAGATGGTGTAATAATTAAAAAAAAAAAAAACTAATACTGTTCAATAAACGGAGTTGTTGATGCTTGATGGTGAAATTTTGAAATACGATTGATAAGAAACATAAAATGTTTACGGAGTATGTGCTATTCGATACAATCATTCAAAGGGACACTGAGCAGTCCTGAGGCTACAAGAAAAAGAAAAGGAAAGAAAGATTTGATTGAAATGCTTTTCATGAAAACTGGCTCCATACACATTGATATGAACAGGGTGGTGGTCACTCAATTAGCATTGAATCGCTATGGATCCTCAGAGAGGCCGTACAATACAATATTGGACCTTGTTCTCACAATGAACTGGTTAGTTCATATTAATAAGGCCCTTTTAAGTCTGTGCTTATGGAGGAGCTTGGGAACAAACCAAAACGGGGCAAATTGAGTCCCAAACTTGGGGTCCACTTTTACCAATAGGAGGTTAGTGAATTAAACTTATAAAATTCATAAATGAAAGTCATCCTATCTAATCAAGTCAAATAATATAATTTTAACAATAACATAATTATTAATTATTAGCATTTACTTGTAAATGAATAAAAAAAATTAGTGGTAATGTTTATTATATACGGAAAGTGAATAACTTAATTTAAGTAGTTCATGAACAAATTCGAGCTTTGATTAATAAAATTATATATTACACTTTTGGTTTTTAAAGTTTGGATTATTTTAATTTTTGTCTTTTATGTTTCAAAATTTTCATTTTGGCCATTTATGTTTGATTCCATTTTCATATTAGGCCTATTGTCCATTTCAGTTAGTTATCATTCCGTCCATAATATGTTTTTCTGCTTATATTAATGAAATTCGTGTATTCCACAACATTTTAGTACTAATATTTCATGAAATAATTAAATATAGAGGGCACTTAACAAATTAGAAGAAAATGAAGTATGATTGAACATGTAATCTTGATTGATATTGAACTTGAACTTAACTCTTGTTTGAAATAAAATTAAATAGAGAATCTAAATTTTAATTAATAGTCCCTTTCAATTGTGCTCATTTACAATCCTAGAGCTAACTAAAGCCTAATATATATATATATATATATTTTTAAACATTTACTATTTATTTATAGTTGATTTTTTTTTAATGGTGCATATTTTATTACCATTCCTTAAAAAAAAAAAAAAAAAAAAAAAAAAAAAAAAAAAAAAAAAAAACCTTTAAGTACTTTAATTACTGCACATTCCCCTCATTTTTTACCTCATTCATATCAAAATTACTTTGTCAAAGGATAAACAAATTACCTTAAAGGCTCAAACCCATTTCATCTCAATAGGGAAGGGCACCTTGATCCAACTATATGCTACTCTGACGTGATCCATAATTACAATAAAACTAATCACTTGGAAAGTTCTAAAATAATAATAATAATTATAATCATAATCACTTACAAGTAGGATGGCAAATGCGCTTCTCCTCACTTAGCCCACCCCTACCCTGCTTCGCCTCGCACAAATTTTCCCCTCCTCGAAAAGATGACAAGGTAGAGATTGGTTTTACTTGTCTTGTAACCTCTTGTTGTGCCCCAAATATATACAAATAAATTTATTTATATTTAAATTATTTTATAGTTTAATAATATATATATATATATCTCTTACTTATAATTTATTTATGAAAAAAGAAAAAAAATTAATATTTTGACATACTTTTCAATTTCACATGGTGCATATCTTAAGAATAACCATTAGCATGATCTTCTATTTTTATTTTTTTATATTATCATTTTATAATTTAGGGGTGTCAAATGGGTGGGTTTGGGGTGGGTATAAATGGATTGGGTATATAAAACCCATTTACCTATTAAAACCCATTTAACTAATTGTTTCTAACCCAAATTCAACCCAACCCAATTATTATGGGTAAACCCCAACTCACCCAATTATCCAATTATCAAAATTACCAAAATGCCATTAAAGTGAAAACCTCAACACTTTCTTGGATTCTCTTTTCCACTCTCTCTAGTCTCCACTCTACTTTCCCAAAAAATCAAACTAAACAAAAGATACAACTACAAGCTTGAAAAGAAAATCGCTTCAAATTGGATCATCCTTCTCCTTTTATTTTCCCACACTTTCTCGGCATGCAAACAGCATTATCTAAACAACAAAATTTATTTTTTAAAAAAAAACATAAAAGGGGCCTAATTTATTAAGCATTTAGCTTCCATTTCCTGCACTTTCTCAGCAACCAAACAAATCACTGAAACAAGAATAGGATTCCAACGATTGAGACCGAACTCTGATAACAATTTTCTTCCTTGCACTCTCTCTGCTACTACATAACTCATTCTTTGTATTCTTAACACAAACAATTGCTAAAAGCCTAAAACAACTGAACTCTCACACTCACCAATTATAATTTACAAACATTTCTTCGCAAACTAGTTGCACGACATGTCGCATTCTGCAAAACCCATACAAGAAATTTCTAGCTTTGACTCCTTAACCACTTGGTTCCATGACTCACTGAGTTGCAACGAGAACAAGCCCGATTTTTGTGAGCTCGATCTGGTCTCACCAGTCTCGATCGGATTTGACTCCACCACCGGGAGATCTAGAGGATTCGCTCTCTTCGTGTACAAAACCACTAGAAAAGCCAAAGGATACGGCTTCGTTTTGTTTACAACTTGAAAATCGACACTGAAAGCACTCCAAAACCCTAAGAGAGAGAGAGAGAGAGAAGTGTTTGGAGGCCGAGAAAATGAAGGAAAATGAAAACCCTTAAACATTGAAACTTTTGAGGGCTTTTTTTAATTTTTTTAAATTTGTTTTTATGGTAAGGGTTGGGTTGAATTTGGGTATATTTTTTTTAGGTTAAATAAGTCTCATTGGGTTTTTATTTAAAACCCAATAATCACAGGGTCTAATTAAGTTGATGCCCATTTAACCCAACTAATAATTGGGTGGGTTTAGGTTCAATTAGAGTGGGTGAGTTTGGGTGGGCAAATGAGTTTGGGCTTACTTTGCCACTCTTATTTTATATATATATATATTTATTTATTTATTTATTTATATATTGTCTTTTTTTTTTTTTGGAGAGTATATATTGTGTCTTGATTTATTTATTTATTTATTTATATATTGTCTTTTTTTTTTTTTGGAGAGTATATATTGTGTCTTGAACAGGGGTGGAGCTGCATGTTAGGGTGGGGGGGCAAATTTTTTGAAATTTTTTTTTACTATATAGAAATATTTTAATAATTAGCCCTCAAAAATGGGACTTGGCCCCCCCTCCCAACTATTTGAGTTGGTCCAATAATGTTCTTAAAAAATAATTGTCTAATTTGTCTAGTAGTTATAGAGAACATATTGTTTCTTAAATTCATTTTTTATGGTAAAATGTGTTTTCATATTTTTTTAAGTTTTGGATCATTTATGTCTGTGAACACTTCATTAATTCAATTGAAATTTTTTTACTCACAACGGTAGAAAATTTGGTAACTTATATTGAAAATGAAAATTGTAAGGATTTCACTATGGAAGATGGTGAAAGATTAATTTAATTGTATGAAGCATTTAATTTTAAGGATTCATTATGAAAGATACTAATTTTTTGTGTATATGTATAGATACATGTGTTTGTGTATGTGTATAAAAGTTTGTATAGATTAATAAATTAGCAACACAAATCGGCCCCCCCAAACAAAAATTTCTAGCTCCGCCCCTGGTCTTGAATATAAGAAGAGTGGCCAACAAATTGAGTTGCAACATATTTGCTTACAAATTTGGAAACATCAAAGTGACGAGAGCGCGTTTGTCTCTACAGTTTTGTGCCCATCAGTGAAGCAGAAACTGGGAAATGTACACTCTATTTGGCTAACAGGTCTATCCAGTTGCATTGGTGCTAAGCACAGTTCACAACTCAGAAGTCAATATACAGATAACACTCGACGAGCAAATCTGTAAAATGTATTCCACCAATACAATGGAGACCAATGATTGGTGTCAATCACAAGAAATAGTGAGGCATCACAAGAAAGTTTATTAAACTAGACATAAGAACTAGGCCATCTGCAGAGATCAAAGCTGGTGTCAAACAATGTTTGGTAGTTCAGAAAAAAACTGTTAAGGAAACTAAAAATTATGAACACCTTCAAGATAGGCTTACTATCTGCAGAGACGCTTGGTTTTCAATTTCCAGTAGCTTTCCATCTCCCATCTTGTCTCGAATAACTTCTAGCAGAACGACATTCATTTCTTAAATCTGGTCTTTCCGTTCCTCCCAATCAACTCAATTATGGCCACTAGACAGTTAGTGAAAAGGATTAATTATGGTATTCAAAGTTGTGCAACAAAAGGCGACTCTGGATCGGAACAAAAACTGTATTATCATGACTAATGTTCCTAAGAAGGACACTAATTCACTATATATATATATATATATATCAAAGTTTTGCCACAAAAGTTGGATCTGACCCGGACTTGAAATCCAAAACGAAACCATTTTGGCATCCGGCGCCATCATCATCACTCTTTTCCTCCTAAAGCAGAAAAAAAGACCTGTCCTACACAGAGTACCCTAAGCTTATTGAGATATCATAAGCAGCCCCACAGGAACACATAAAAAAAAAAAAAAAAAAAAGAGAGAAGAAAGGCATAAATAGATAGTCATATATATATATATATATATAAATAGAGAGAGATAGAGGGAGAGAGATTTCAATCTTATCGGGATGAAGGTAGACCTTGTCGTGAAAGAGATGGATGACTCTGGCTTTGTCAAGAACCTGAGCGAAAGCGGTGGCCTCTTCGTTCGATCTAGCGACGCCCATGCTCTCACACGCTTGAATTGTTGGGCTTTGTGGAGATTAGTTGTATTTGATTTGGTTGACGACCCGATCCGACTAGAAAAATGTTTTGTGGTTTTTAATGGGAGATTTTCTGAAGTTTAGTCAATGGAACGGAGGCTTTGGCCCGTTTTGTAGCCCATTGTGAATCTTGTGTGCAGGATATAGAAAATGTTGTTTTGGTGTTGTTTTTGAGAGGGTGAAAAACTGTAGCTGCACTTTTGTATTTTTTTCCTGATAATAGTGAAATCCCTGCAACTCCGTGGACGTAGGCAAATTTTCGAACCACGTAAATACCGTCTTATGCATGTGATTAATTTTTCTTTGGTGTGTGTTTTCTCTATTTTTTGTTTCTCAGGGAATTTTGTGCTAATTCCCTACATGAATGAGCTCAGAGTATCCGATAATCTCTTTGCCTTACATACCGAGCTTTCTCTTCAACGCTTCCACATTCACCAATCTCATCAGTCTCCTCACCTCCGCGAATGACATCGCACTATCTTTATCTTTGTCATTGTTGTTGTTGTTGTCATTGCTATCGCTGCTGTAATGGCCACCACCTCCCACTTTTCTTGCGGCGGCGGTGGAGGAATTGCACAGTGCACTCCTCAAATATACTGAAATCAACGACGTTGCGGCCGGAGATCCATTACCTACTATAATAATAAATCTCAGTCTCGTTGGATTAATCGCCGATAAGGTTTGCTTCAATGGACCAACACACTACTCCACCATCGCCTCCACATTTTTGTTGTTCTTTCTTTCTAATTTAGTCTCAATTCGGTTTCAACAAAATCAACAGCCAAAAACTCTTAGATCATACTTCCGAATCAGAGTAAACCCTAATATTGCTTTTCAAAATATTCTCAAAGTTTCTAATAGTAATTAACAAGAAAAAGAAAAGAAAAGAAAAGCTCTCTCTTTGTTTAGTGCTTCTCTTTATTGGGTGGTATTGATTAATTAAATTGTAATTGAAAATTTAAAAAAAAAAAAAAAAAAAAAAGAAGAAGAAGTGGACAAAGAAAAAGTATACAGGCTAGCTTAAACTCCGGCACCGGGGAAGGTAGAAGTTGTGAATTGTGAGCGGCAAGCCTTACAACTTTTATAATTGTATCTGTATGTATGTATGTATGTATGTGCCAGTTTAATTTACAATTGATTGATTCCGTACAGACTTACAGGCGCGTATCTCTGTATCTGAAAAACTACTCTTAATCTCACTATTACTGTGTTAACCAAAACAGAAATGAAAACAGAGACTAAAAAAATGATGAACTTGAGAGCTCAACTATTCTTATTATGGAGAAAATATAATGCTCACTCTATTCCACAATTGAATAGATACAAGTATATATATAGATACATCATAGGTTGAAGAAGAGAGAAGCCCAACAGAATCTGTAACTGTCTGGCACGATCCATAACAAACTCTCCCACGTGCCTGATTCCTTCAATCCTTCAATAGCTAATATAAACCAAAACGGCACCGTTGAGTTTAATGAGAAACGACACCGTTATGCTTTGGGTGTGTTTTATGTCTGACTACTTTTCCACATGACACCGTTTTGGTTTGAGAACTAGCCATTGGAACAGTTGCTCCTTCTTCTTCAATCTTCAATTCTGAGCTTTCACTATCATCCCCCCTCAAATGAATGGGGAATTTCCACATGAGTTTGGAGGTAAGCCAATTAAACCGTGGAGATGAAAGACCCTTGGTAAATAGATCAGCAATTTGATCATGGGTGGAAATGAACTTAATAAGTAAGTCATGTCTGAGGACCTTCTCACGAACAAAATGGTAGTCAACCTCGATGTGCTTTGTGCGAGCATGAAATACAGGGTTGGAGGCAATGGCCAAAGCACTGACATTGTCACACCAAAGAAGAGGAGGTTGAGGAAGAAAAATGCCAAAATCTCGGAGGAGCATGCGAATATATTAAAAAAAAAATAAAAAAAATAAAAAAATAAAAAAATAAAAAAAACATGGAAGACCCCTTCAGTGTTCATCCTCAACCTCCCCGTTCTCTGCACTCTCTACCTCCAAATGCTCCGCTCTAGCTTCTCCCCCAATGCCTTCACTTTCCCTTTCATTCTCAAGTCCTGCGTTGCTCTCTCCCTTCCAATCTCCGGCTCATAGCTCCATTGCCATGTCATCAAAACTGGGTGCGACCCCGATCCCTTTGTACAAACTTCTTTAATCTCAATGTACTGTAGATGCTTTTCTATTAAATATGAACGTAAGGTGTTTGATGAAAATGGTGAATCAAGAAAGCTAACTATTTGCTACAATGCTTTGATATCTGGGTACAACTCAAATTCAAGATTTTATGATGGGGTTTTGTTGTGTCGTAAAATGAGGGAGGCGGGTGTGTCAGTTGTTTCAGTTACAATGTTGGGGTTAGTACCTTTGTGTATGCTTCCGATGCATTTGAATCTCGGGATGTGTCTTCATGTTTGTTGTGTTAAGGTTGGTCTAGACAGTAATATGTTTGTTTCAAATTGTTTGCTTACAATTTGAGAGAGAGATTAATCTTGAGAGAGAGATCGAGATTGACTTTTTCCGTTTTCTGGTTTTGATTTCAGGGGAAGGGAAACAACGTCGTTCCCCTTACTTTTTTTTTTCTTTTTTTTACAACTTTTTTTTCTTTTAATTACGAAAATTTTTTTTTTTTTTTTAAAAAAGGCCAAACTTAACCGGAGGATTCCTAATGGAATACTGCATTGACAAAAATTGAAACATAAAGGACTGAAATGACAAAAGCTAAAAGTTAAAAAGTCAATTTTGCATTTTTACCAATAAAGTTCTTCTTTCAAAATTAATAAATAAAATTATTATCTTATTCTTTACATTAATTAAAAAGTCAATGTTATTTTTTCCCTCTAGTTCAAAGGATAAACTATATATTTGGTTCCTATCTTTTACACTATATTTCAATTTGGTCTCTAACCTTTTAGTGTCACATCAATTTAGTCTTTGCCATTATATCTTGGATGAAAATTGCTGACATGGCAAATGACCAAAATAAAATTTAAGTTTATTCTTGAAAAACTACTCTCAATCTCACTGTTACTGTGTTAACCAAAACAGAAATGAAAAACAGAGACTGAAAAACAATGAACTAGAAAGCTCAACTATTCTTATTATGGAGAAAATATAATGCACTCTCTTATTCTACAATTGAATAGATACAAGTATATATAGATACATCAGAGGTTGAAGAAGAGAGAAGCCCAACAGAATCTATAACCGTCTGGCACGATCCATAACAAACTCCCACACGTGCCTAATCCTTCAATCTTTCAATAGCTAATATAAACCAAAATGGCACCGTTGAGTTTAATGAGAAACGACACCGTTATGCTTTGAGTGTGTTTTATGTCTGACTACTTTTCCACACGACACCGTTTTGGTTTGAGAACTAGCCGTTGGAACAGTTGCTTCTTCTTCTTCAATCTCAATTCTGAGCTTGCACTATCATCCCCCCTCAAACGAAAGGGGAATTTCTACATGAGTTTGGAGGTAAGCCAATTAAACCTTGGAGATGAAAGACCCTTAGTAAATAGATCAGCAATTTGATCATGGGTGGAAATGAATTTAATAAGTAAGTCATGTCTGAGAACCTTCTCACGAACAAAATGGTAGTCAACCTCGATGTGCTTTGTGCGAGCATGAAACACAGGGTTGGAGGCAATGGCCAAAGCACTGACATTGTCACACCAAAGAAGAGGAGGTTGAGGAAGAAAAATGCCAAAATCTCTGAGGAGCATGCGAAGCCAATACAACTCAGCTGTGGTGGAAGCTAAAGCACGATATTCAGCCTCGGTGGAAGAACGAGACACAGTGCATTGCTTCTTAGCAGACCAGGTGATGGGAGAATTACCAAAAAATACTACCATGCCAGTGATGGAGCGTCGATCCACAGGATCCCCTGCCCAATTTGCATCACTATAAGCAGATAAGGAGATTGGACCTGGAGTAAATGCAATCCCAAGGTGAAGAGAGCCTTGAAGATATCGCAGGATACGTTTAGCTGCTTGAAGATGATTGTTAGTAGGAGTGCTCATGTGTTGACAAGCTTGTTGGACAGCAAAGGACAGGTCTGGTCTGGTGAAAGTGAGATACTGTAAAGCACCAACAAGACTCCTATAGGATTTAGGGTCAGATAAGAGGGGGCTGTCATTAGGGAGAAGATGATGATTGGGAGCACATGGAGTTTTACAAGGTTTGCACTTAGTCATGCCAAATTTCTTAAGAAGATCAGAGGCATATTTGGACTGATGTACAAACAAGCCAGTGGAGGTATAATCAATCTGTAAACCAAGGAAGTAATGAAGCAAGCCCAGATCTTTAAGGTCAAATTCTTTACCCAAAAGAGATATGATGGTAGAAACAAAGGAGGAGCAATTTCCAGTGATGATGATATCATCAACATAGAGCAACAGATACACAATAAAAGAGTTATGCCTCAGAATGAACAAGTTACTGTTAGCAGCTGAAGCACAGAAACCCACATGAAGCAGCTGAGAAGTAAATCTCTCAAACCAAGCTCTAGGAGCTTGTTTGCGACCATAAAGAGCTTTGTGAAGAAGGCACACGTGTTGAGGAAAAGCAGGATCAATATAACCTTGAGGTTGAGCCATAAACACTTCCTCCTTAAGAAGGCCATGCAGAAACGCATTTGAAACATCCAATTGTCTCAATTTCCAACCAAATTGCATAGCTAAAGCAAGAAGGAGCCTAACAGTGGTAGGTTTAACAACTGGACTGAAGGTCTCATCATAATCTAGTCCATATTGCTGTAGATAGCCCCTAGCCACTAGTCTGGCTTTATACCTGGCAACAGACCCATTACTGTGCCTTTTGAGTTTATAAACCCACTTGCAAGTAACAACATTCTTATGTGGAGGAAGGGGAACCAAAGACCAAGTCTGTTGTTTCTGTAAGGATTGAAATTCAGCATCCATAGCAGCAACCCACTGATGATGCTTGGAGGCAATGGCAAAGGAAGGAGGTTCTGCCTCAGTATAGTCACATTGTACCTGCATGACTTTAGGCTTGTATATTCCATGCTTAGACCTTGTGACCATAGGATGAGTACTAGTGGAGGAAGAAACCAGATCAGAAGGAGCAGGAATGGAGAGTGAAAAAGAAGGTTGGACAGGTTCTGAGGACATAGAAGAAGAAGGTAAAGAAATGGCAGACACTGAGGAAGGAACATCCATAGAAGTAGGGACAATAGGAATAGGACAAGTAGCAGACAGAAGTGAGGGAAGTAGAGAAGAGATTAAGTCAGAATTTGAAGAGACAGAAGCATGAGAAGTATCAGTAGAAGTAGTGGGTGCTGAAACAGAAGGATTATGAATAGGAGGAGACAACCAACTAGATAAAGAAGTTGAAAAAGGAATAGCAGAATTAGTAAGGTTGGGATTGGCTGCAAAAGGAAAGAGATTCTCATTGAATTGAACATGGCAAGCAATATAGATTCTGTTGGAAGTAGGATCAAGACAAATGTACCCTTTAGACATAGGAGGGTAACCAAGAAAAATACATGGGATAGACCTAGGTTGGAGCTTGTTTTTATTATAGGGTCTAAGAAAAGGATAGCAAGCACACCCAAAGGATTTGAAGGCATAAACAGAAGGAGTGGTAGAGTACAGTCTTTCCCAAGGTGATTGAAAACTTAATACTGATGAAGGTAGTCTATTTATAAGGTAAGTGGCTGCAGTGAAAGCATAAGACCAGAAGTTAAGAGGAAGATGGGACTGATAAATGAGAGCAAGACCTGTTTCAACAACATGTCTATGCTTCCTTTCTGATACTCCATTCTGCTCTGGAGTATGAGGGCAGGAAGTTTGATGAAGAATACCTTGAGCAGAACAATAAGATTGAAACTCAGCATTAAGATATTCAGAACCATTGTCAGTTCTTAACACTTTGAGTTTGGAATTATGTTGAGTTTCAACCAGATTCTTGAACTGCTTAAACACAGACAAAACTTCACTCTTAGATTTAAGAAGAAACAACCAAGTAAAACGAGTGTAATCATCCACAAACAGTACATAGTAATTGAAGCCAAATAAAGAAGTAATGGGGGAAGGTCCCCAAACATCACTATGCACAATTTCAAGAATTGAAGTGGAAGAAATTGAAGATTTATTCAAATGAAGTCTGTGCATCTTAGCACTTATACAGGATTCACAAGAGGAACAAACCTCATCAATCATGGACAAAGAAAGAGAAGGAAATACAGTCTTAAGAACAGAATATAAAGCTCTAGAGTGAGGATGACCAAGCCTGTGATGCTAGAGTAGAATCTGGTGTGGTTTGACAGACACAAAGGCAGAGGACTTGAAATGGTTCAAGGAGGAGGATAGGTCAGAAATGGATGGAATAGGATAGACCCCATCTCTACTCAACCCTGCATAGAGGATCTTCCCCGTGGGCAAATCCTGAATTAAGAACTTGTTGGCATCAAAGTAACAGAAAACGTTATTTTGGAGACATAATTTGTGAACAGACAGAAGATTAGAAGCAAGGTCAGGCACTCTTAGAATATTATCAAGGCTAAAATTATGAGTTAGGGTTTGAAGCTTACCATTACCAATGTGAGTTACTGGCAGTTCCTGACCATTCCCAACCATGACAGTCTCATTGCCTTGAATGGATTGTTGATGAAGAGATAGCTGTGACAGATTGGGAGTTACATGATCTGAGCAGCCTGTGTCAGTGAGCCAAGAGTTAGAGGCCTGAACTTGAGCAGCATTGGCCACCATTGAAGCAAGTTTTGCAGGGGCATGTCTTCCTTGATATGCAAAATCCATGCGATGATAGCAATCAAGGGCTGAATGTCCATTCTTTCCACATATCTGACAGATAGGCCTACTAGATTGACCTTGATTTGGACCTTGATTATGAGATTTAGCCTGAAATTGAGATGGAGAGCCTTGATTTCCAGGATGAAAACTCTGAAATTGAGAACCAGACCACCAAAATTACCAAAATTGGTGTAATTGCCTCCACCAAAATGAGAGTTCATTCCACCAGAGTGAGGTCCATGTCCACGAGCACCTCTCCCTCTCTGATTATAATTTCTTCCTCCTCTTCCCCGAGGAAAACCTTGTGAGTGAAAGTTAGCTGCCATAGCCATAGAGATTTGATCAACACCATTAGATCTCTTTTTAATGACTCTTTCTTCAGCATTGAGCAATGCATTTAATTCTTCTACTAACAACACATCACTCCTGGTTCTAATAGCAGAGCTAAAAGAATCATAGTCAGAAGGAAGACCATCAAGAACAATGTGGAGAAGCTCCTCATCATCCACAAACACTGATACAGCAGCTAATCTATCACGAGCTTGCTTAATCCTCTGAAAATAACCATCAATAGATTCATTCCCTTTCTTGATCGCATTCAATTCATTACGAAGACTCATCACATGAGATCTCGAGATTGATGCAAATCTCTTCTCTAGCACTCTCCAAACTCCTCTAGCAGACTTTTGCCCAACTGTGAGAGCAAGAATTGCAGGAGAGAGAGTTGAATTCAAGAATGTGAACATTGCTTGTTCACGGTTCTTCCAAGCTATGAATGCTGGATTGATTTCAGTAGTAACATTACCAGAAGAGTCTTTGAGAAATCTCTCTGGAGCAATGATTGAGTTATCAAGAACATCAATCATGGAGTAGGTATCAAGAATTACCTCAATCTGATGTTTCCACACCACATAGTTTCCATAGTCCAACTTCACAGTCATCATAGATGACATATTTGATAGCAATAACAACGAAGAATTCACTGGCAAACCTGAAGAAACCATAGCAGGCATAGCACTTGAAGAAGACGACGAAGAAGATGAATTAGATTGAGCAGAAGCCATTGATATGGATCAATTGTGCTCTGATACCATGAAAAACTACTCTCAATCTCACTATTACTGTGTTAACCAAAACAGAAATGAAAAACAGAGACTGAAAAACAATGAACTAGAAAGCTCAACTATTCTTATTATGGAGAAAATATAATGCACTCTCTTATTCTACAATTGAATAGATACAAGTATATATAGATACATCAGAGGTTGAAGAAGAGAGAAGCCCAACAGAATCTGTAACCGTCTGGCACGATCCATAACAAACTCCCACACGTGCTTGATCCTTCAATCCTTCAATAGCTAATATAAACCAAAACGGCACCGTTGAGTTTAATGAGAAACGACACCGTTATGCTTTGGGTGTGTTTTATGTCTGACTACTTTTCCACACGACACCATTTTGGTTTGAGAACTAGCCGTTGGAACAATTGCTTCTTCTTCTTCAATCTTCAATTCTGAGCTTGCACTATCAATTCTCACATCAACAGAAGCTAATTTTTTATTTTAGTCATTAGACATGTTATCAATTTTCATCCAAAAAATAACGGCAGAGACTAAATTGACACAGCATTGAAAAGTTACGAAACAAATTGACACAATTGAAAAGTTAGGGATCCAATTGAAAAGTTAGGTATCAAATTAAAATATGGTGTATAAGATAGGAACCAAAAACGTAGTTTAGCCTAGTTTAAATTAATGAGTGCAGTTTTGAAAATTTGTACATTTTTATTTGACCAACAATGAATTAAATGATATTCTAGGTTGGATTTTCTAAACATGACCACTAATTTGGGACAGAAGGATATCCCCCTTACTCGTGCTGACTATGAAGACTCTATGCATAGTGCTGGATAGTCCCATCTGTGACCGCTGCCAGGCAGCTTCAGATTCTCCTCTTCACGCCCTTTAGTCATGTCCCGAGTTGAATGTGGTTTGGTCTGATAAGGTGTTGTGGAATTTCCGTAGATCGCATCAGTTTGTTGATTTCAAAGAGCTCTTGTCCTGGATCATTCAACAATGGAGAAATTCAGCCTTGTTCGCTATGACTGCTTGGTCAATTTGGAACCAACGCAACAAAGTTCACCTAGCTCAATCAACGTGCAATCTCCACCACCTCACTCAGGTTTCCTCAGACAAGTATCATGAGTTTTAGGTGCTTCCCCAATCTCGACCTCATGTCTCTTGGAGTCCTTCCTCTTCCGGTTTGCTCAAAATTAATTTTGATCGAGCTATTTTCACAACAAAGAATAATTCTGGCATCGGTGTTGTGATTCGAGATAACCATAGTATGGTCATTTTACTCATTAGATTTTGATACCGTTAAATACCTTCTTGTTAACCAGACTTTTATTTAAATTTAAATTAAATAAAATATTTAAAAATAAGGGCTATTTTTATATCCGAGTTAAAAAATATATATAGGTTTAATAAAATCTACCCTATACAAAAAATGATATAATCAACAAAATAGATAAAAAAATTTGATTTATTATCTCAAAACAATAGTGGTAATAGTCTTGTCTTCTCACTCTACTTTCTCCATCTCTTATGTCTTTTGTCCATGTTATCTAATTAAAAAAAAAAATCGATTTATTGGGTTGCGTTTACATGACGGTTGAGTGCCGGCCACCCCTTCCTTACTTTCTTTCATTTTTGGGTTAGGAGTTGGCAGTTGGGAATGGGGTCCATGATTTTTCTTTTTCTTACTCCTATCTTGGTTAAAATTGTCCCATCACTTTTGACATATTTCCTTTCCGCATCGCGAGTCTGTCCCACCATATCTCATACCGACTAACATGTATATATTTTATGAGAGATGCTACGTCTACAACAATTTTATAATATTTTTATAACAAATCACAGGTGGTTAGTTGTTATTAGTTCAAATTTGAAACTAACATTAGAATTACTTTTTTACCCCAACAATAACAACCAGTAACAACCTACCACTTAAGATTTGTTGTAAAAATGTTGTAGACATATCATTTTTCATATTTTATTTATACCATTTGAACAAGCTCATTTATTAGCAAAATATATTTTAGGCTTTGATAAAAATTAATAATAATATGAGTCTCATATTAGGTTTGTGACAATCATATTATAAAAAAAAAAAAAAAGTTTCAATTTATGGCATTCGCTCATGATAATAGCTCTTTATTATCAGACCAAGACAATCATATCATGCTTGGTGTTACTACTATTAATGGACTTGATAACATAACAAACATGTTTCTCAAAAAAAAAAAAAAAAAAAATGATATACACATGAGTTGTAACCCATCATCACCAACTATACACATGAGTTGTGACTCTCACATTCGAAGAAGTATACGCTGTTACGGGTGTATGCGTCCTACCTCTCACAAGCTGACGGGACCCACACCTGTGAAAGGAGAGAAATGTACACCTGTAATAGGAGAGGGTATTCTGTGTTTTCGTTGCATGCTTCTTCTCCTTCACATGAGTGTGGGGTCCACCCTCATGTGAGGGAGAGGTAGCATGCAATGGAAACATGATAGATTTTCTCTCGTAAGAAGGTGTAGATTCTCCTCATGTTCAGGCTCAGTCTTGGTCTTTGAAAGTGATGGATGTGATCACCATCAACTACTTAAACACTAGTTATATTGCGACTGGTCACGAAGAGACAACTATTGACAAAGTCTTTGTCTTATTTTTCAATCTTTCCTTTCTATGGTTCATATTTAATTACAGCAACTTATAATATCCACTTGCATCAATCTGATATTTTGTTTTTCAACTATTCAATCTTATTCATGTAACTGGTATGGATATATGCTTCTCTTTCTCTATTGGGTAACCTTAATATGCCCAATTTTGCTGTAAATTTGGCTGCTTTGTTTCTTTTCAATCTTGAGTGAATCACTTATTTTGTTCCCTAATAGTTGGCGATTTTTGCTGTACTTTACTCACTGTTGAGTTCTTTGATTATACTTTTATTTACCTTACTTATTTTTGAATTTAATTACATGGGTTTTGATAGTTGTTTCTTATTATCAGGTGGGGTACTCTAATATTACCAAAATTTATAGTCTTTGGGTACTAAGAGGATTTTTAGAGTTCTGGGGTTCCATGCATTAGTGGGAGTGGGATGTATCTGCAGTCAAGAGTTTGGACGTATGGACTATTTATGGTTGCATGCTTGTGTTGTTCTTCACTACTTATTGGAGCTTCAAATCCGGTTACCAACCCTGAAGAAGGTCATTTTGCTTTAGTTTGCTGTTCTTTTGCATTTCATGATTCACAAGCTTCTTTTGCAATTAAGTTATTTTACATTGCACTCATGTTTTCTGAAAATTTATTCTTGAACCCTCTAAAAAGTCATTTTATTAACGACACTACAATATGCATGAAAAGCACAAAATAGTTAGAAAGTACAAAAAGAGGAAAGAAAAAAACAGAAAGCTAATTAAAAAAAAGAAGAGAGCTAATGAACAAAGGTATGGAGTCACAAGATGCAAGTTCCCAAGTAATTTTTATTGTAACTTCACATATCAAATATTCACTTCCCGAAGTTGGGAGTGGTTATTGTTGCATATAGTCGAGCTGTAGTGGTTATTTGATTCATTGATTATCTGTGCTCAAAACTTAAGGCTACTGATACCCTAATACTAGAATTCTAGAAACACAAGGATCAGCAAAGACGTTGATGAAACAGGAATCAACTTCTGTCTTAATTTGCAGTGAAGGCTTTGTTGGCCATCAAGAGCAGTTTGATAGATCCTTGTGGGAATCTGAGTGATTGGGATCAAGGAGACCCATATACATCAAATTGGCCAGGGGTTTTTTGCTACAATACAACATTAGACGATGGATATCTACATGTTCAACGATTGTATGAATTTAACCTTTCCTGATTTGTATTTCTATCAGAGAGCATTATTGACATGAATAATGTTGCATATTTTAGAACACTTGTTTCTTACTTTGTTTCTTTTGTCCCCCTCACATGATGAGGTATAAATTATTCATTTTTTATATTTACTCATTTATGGGTGCAGGGCACAACCTTCCTTAATTATGTAGCTCATTTGAGATTAAAAGAAATTTATTAGGCTAGGATCTATTATCCACGTATTTCCCAATGATCGCTAGCATCTCCTAATGAGTTTAAAATTTATCTTTGTGATCTTTTCATTTGTTAAAGAAATTAATAGATATTGATATATTATATTTATTGGCTACAAACACATTGTTATCTAATGCCTAGCATTATATTAGCTTTAGACGCAAGTCGCAAATGCACATAAAAGGCTATCAAGCTTTGATGAAACTTGGCTATTAATTGCATGTAGGCTTTTCTTATGAAGACTTAGCAATTGGAGCTTTAATATATTGTTTTGGGCTGATTCTCTGCAGGCTACTACTACGTATTAATTTGTCAGGAAATTTATCACCACAGCTTGGTCGCTTATCAAATTTGAAAATATTGTAAGGCAAAGGATATCTGAAGGATGATTTTTTGTGATACAAATATTGTTATCTGAATCACAGATTTCAAAGACCTCTTTCACTCAATACTATGTGTTAGAAATACTAAATGATTGTATTGTATTTCATAATAAAAGAATGTACATAGGTGCCTTTATATAGGAGGCATATGTGTGCAGTACAAGTAAATATGTGTGCTCTACAAGTAACCTAATTTGGGCCTAAAACCCATAACACTATATATGTTAACAGCCCCCCTCAAACTCAAGGTGGATGTGAGACCAACTTGAGGTTGTCAACCAAAGTACGAAGGCGTCCCTTAGGATGTGACTTGGTGAAGATATTTGCAAGTTGATCTTTAGAGGAGACTGAGATTAGCTTGAGAGCACCATGAACAAGATGAAAACGGATAAAATGACAATCGATCTCGATGTGTTTAGTCCGTTCATGGAAGACATCATTGTGGGCAATATGAATAGCACTCTGGTTATCACAATAAAGAAGAGTTGCAGAGGATGTAGACGAACCTAAGTCTTTGAGAAGCCATCTAGCCAAAGGAGCTCAGATGTGGTATCAGCAAGGGCACGATATTCTGCTTCAGTACTGGAGTGGGCCACATGAGTTTGTTTCTTGCTTTGCCAAGAAATCAGAGAAGAACCAAGAAGAAAGCAATAACCAGTGGTGGATCTGCGATCAGTGGGGTCTCCTGCCCAATCAACATCAGAAAATGCACGGAAAGTAAGAGGAGACTGAGCAGAGTAGAAAAGACCATGGAAGAGAGTGCCCTTTAGGTATCGAAGAATGCGTAGAACAGCAGCATAGTGAGTCGATTGTGGAGCAGACAGATACTGGCTCACCTGGTAAAGAGCATAGGAAATGTCTGAACGAGTGACAGTAAGATAAACCAAGCTGCCAACTAAGCGTCTGTAAAGAGAGGGATTAGATAATGGTTTCCCCCCTGAGGGAGTCAGGTGCGCATTAAGCTCAACTGGAGTGTCAACAGTCTTGCTATTAGTGAGTCCAGCACGAGACAAGAGTTCAGAGGCATACTTGGCTTGAGTAATATAAAGTTCATCTGTAGAATAAGTGATTTCAAGACCCAAGAAGTAGCTGAGATGTCCAAGATCTTTCATCTCAAACTGCTGACTGAGAAAAGCCTTGAGTTCTTGAATGCCATTGAGGTCATCACCAATTATGATCATATCATCCACATATAAGAGAAGTAAAATAGTGCCTTTGTTAGTGCGACGAAGAAATAAGGCAGAATCATAGTGACTCGCCATGTAACCCAAGTGAGAAATGGTAGAGCTGAATTTGGCAAACCAAGCTCGTGGAGCTTGTTTAAGGCCATAAAGTGCACGTCGAAGGTGACAAACCTTGTTTGAGTCAACAGAGAGACCAGGAGGAGGTTGCATATACACTTCTTCACTTAAATCCCCATTAAGGAATGCATTTTTGACATCCATCTGAAAAAGGTCCCATTTACTGGCAGCAGCAACAGCTAAGAGGGCACGAACAGATGAGATACGAGCAACCAGAGCAAAGGTCTCTTCATAATCAATCCCATACTCTTGTGTAAAACCTTTTGCAACAAGACGAGTTTTGTAGCGCTCAATGGACCCATCAGAGCGAGTCTTAATCTTGTAGATCCACTTACAACCAACCACAGATTTCCCAAGAGGAAGTGTCACCAAATCCCAAGTATGGTTTTTAGATAATGCATTAAGTTCCTCTTTCATTGCAATCTGCCATAAAGGGTCAGTGGAAGCCTCACGATAGGTGTGAGGCTCGTGTAATGTAGCAAGAGCAGTGTAACAATGATAGTCAAGTAAATGTGCAGGAATAGATCTTACCCTAGTTGACTGACAAGGTGGAATGTCTTGTGTAAGATCTTCAGGCGGAGCAGGAGCAGGAGACCCAAGCTCAAGATTGGGGTTGGGTAGCTCGTCTTCAACCTGTTCATCTTCCACCTGTTCATTAAAGGGTGAACTAGGAAAGAGATCAGTGATATCTGGTGGTTGGATAGAAAAGTCTACAGCAACAGAATCAGGAGCAACTATAGGAGGATCAGGGGCAACTACAGAAGGAATATGTGCCTCATCTGGAAAAAGATCTAAGACAGAGGAGAAAGACGAGGAAGCACTGAAATGAGAGAGCTCGACAAAAAGGCAATGTTCCCAAAAAATAACATTACGGGAGATACGAAGACGATGAGAGACAGGATCATAACACCTATACCCCTTTTGAGTTTCGCCATAGCCAAGAAAACAACAAAACCTTGACCAAGGCTCAAGTTTGTTATGTTCATGTGGCTGAAGAAGAACGAAACAAGCAGAACCGAAGGAGTGAAGGTGGTGATAGTCTAGAGGTGACCCAAAAAGGCGCTCATATGGAGTTTGATTTTGGATAACAGGACTCGGAATGCGATTAATAGTATGAACAGCATGAAGAGCAACTTCACCCCAAAAAGAAGCAGGAACTTTAGCAGAGAGAAAGAGAGCACGAACAGTGTCAAGAATATGACGAAGTTTTCATTCGGCTCTACCATTTTGCTGAGAGGTACCTAGACAAGTTAGTTGATGAACAGTGCCATAGGAATGCAAAATAGCTTGAAAAGCATATTGAGTATATTCAAGAGCATTATCAGATCGAAAAATTTTGATGCGTCTGGAAAACTAAGTTTCAACCATTTTTGCAAAATTAGAATATACTTCCAATAATTCAGAACGATGTTTCATATTAAAAATCCAGCTATAGCGAGAGTAATCATCAACAAAGACAACAAAATATCTAGACCTACCAATACTAGAGACAGAGGAAGGCCCCCAAACATCAGAATGAATAAGGTCAAAGATATCAGTGGATATGGATTCACTAGTATTGAAAGGCAAAGCTAGTTGTTTTCCTAACTGACATGAAACACAATCAAAATTTTCTGTAGACACTGAACCTAACAAACCTCTAGAAGCCAATTGTTGTACTCGAGAGGAAGATGCGTGACCAAGTCGAGCATGCCAAAGTGCAAGGGAAGGAGTGGAAGAAACTGCAGCAGCTGCAGCAATAGAAACAGGAGCAACAAGTGGAAGACGAAGGTTGTCCACAGGAAACATACGCTCAACTCTGGGACCGGTCCCAAACTCCTGTCCCGTCCTAGGATCCTGCACAATGCACCCAGAATAATCAAAGGTAATGCGATAACCCAACTAAGCTAATTGTTCCACAGAAAATAAATTATAAGAAAGGTCAGGAACATTAAAAACTCCAGGAACCGAGAGGTTGGAAGTTGAAACTGAACCTATATTATGACCAGATATTGTGGAACCATTTGCTGTGTGAATATTAAGAGGGTGCGATGCAGGTTTATGGTCAGAAAATAAGGACGAGTGAGGTGTCATGTGATTGCAACAAGCAGAATCCATAAGCCAAGAGGTAGGAGACATACCAGATAAAGCTAAGAGAGAAGAGGAATAAGATGCATTACCAACCATACGAATGACATTGGCGATGATATTTATAAGGTCATCTCTGGAAATGGAGAAAGTGGATCCCGAAGACTTAAACTATGCAGAGACAGGAGCCATTGGTTGGACACTCTCAATGTTAGCAACAGTAGCAGCAGAAATTGAAACAGCTGATTTGTTGCCATGATAGCAAGTCTCAATATTGTGGCCAAAACGTTTGCAAAATTTGCAAAAACGTTTGATGGATTAGCAGCGATGATTGTTGCAATAAGAAGAAGACCTGCCCTTATTCTTCATCTAGAAGAAAAATGTGCAAAAATGGACTGCAAAAATGAAATCTATGCGAAAAACTGGGTAAGGAGAACCTGGACTGAAAAAGTCAACCCTAAAAGTCAACGGTCAACGCCAGGTCAAAGTCAACGGTCAACGGTCAGCGTAGATGACGTCAGCAGGTGACTAGATGCTGACGTGGCACTGATGATGTCACGGGTGACGTCAGCCTGAACTGAGGACGGCGCGTGTGGCGCGTGGGGCGCAGTCGCAGAAGCTTTAGGTAGCACGTGAGGGCGCATGGGCACTCCGATGACTGCGAGGCTTTCACCAACAGGTAGATCGTTCCAAGACGATCTCAGTGATACCTCCAGAAATATGATCGGAGCAATATTCGAGGCGGGATGACACGTGCAGTGATCTTGTGCAGTGTTGGACTTCTCAACGATAGCGGCTGCAGGTCCGGAACCCAAAGACAACGCTTGGAAGACATCGGGGGTTCAACGGCGAGAGGCTACGGCGACTGTTGTGGTGGCGGAAGCGATGTTGAGAGTGGAGTAACACCAATAAAGATAAGACTGCTAAGAAAATGTCAGAGCAGTGGCTCTAATACCATGTTAGAAATACTGAATGATTGTATTGTATTTCATAATAAAAGAATGTACATAGGTGCCTTTATATAGGAGGCATATGTATGCAGTACAAGTAAATATGTGTGCTATACAAGTAACCTAATTTGGGCCTAAAGCCCATAACACTATATAGGTTAACACTATGGAATCTCATGGTAGCATTGGATTTACTTATGTTACTGATATATTTTTCTCTATCTACTCTATTTAAGGGGTTTTATGTGGAACAACATCAATGGGAGTATACCAAAGGAGATAGGCAGTATTAATTACCTCTTTGGAACTCTTGTAAGTTGAGCAGCTTCTATGTTGAATTAGTTAGATACTAGATATTGTTATTAGATGATTGATTATATGTTTATACTGTTATGAAATGCTGATATGCTACTATTTCATATATTAAAGTAGTTGAGTTTTAAATAATATAGGAGATAATCCTTATGTCTTATTTACTTTCTATGTCAGCATTTTTCTGAATATTTGGTGTAAATTTGCTTTGTCTCTAATTCTGTATGTGGTATTCTGTTTTTCCAGGCTTCGGGATGGAAACCGATTAACTGGTCCCTTACCAGAAGAGCTTGGTTATCTTCCAAACATGGACAGAATACAAATTGACGAAAACCAAATATCGGGGCCACTACCTAAATCATTTGCAAACTTGAATAAAACGAAGCACTTGTGAGTGTGTTCCTGATGCTATACTGTCTAAAATCATTTCTACAATGACTAACCCTTTTACTTATCTTTTTTAATGAGCAGTCACATGAACAACAATTCGATTAGTGGGCAAATCCCGCCCGAGTTATCCAGATTACCAAGTCTTGCTCACTTGTAAGTATTTGGTCATATTCTTAAATTTCATGAGTCATCTGTGAGATGAGTGACCATCTTCAACTTGCAGCCTTCTCGATAATAACAACTTATCAGGGTATCTTCCAGAAGAGTTCTTCAAACTACCAAAATTACAGGTACTGTATGGTTTCTACTTTCCTAGAACAAAAATATATTTTGCTTTATACATAGACGTCTTTATATGTAAAATTTATGGTTTTTTTTTTTAATTTTTAAATTTTCATCTTTAACATGGCTATAATTTTGTAGACTTTCCTTTTTCTAATGTAATATTACTCAAGTAATCTTTTTTCACGTTTCTTAGTACTTTCATTTTCTTTATTTTGCATTCAATTGGACAACAATAACTTCAATGGGACTACAATTCCTGCTAATTATAGCAAAATGCCAAAATTGCTGAAGTTGTAAGTTCATATTATTATTGTATGTTTGTAACTAGGTTCCAAAAGTAAAGGCAGAGCAGGGTTCTAGCCTTGTAGTGTAAGGCTGAATTTTTTTTTTTTTTGGGGGGGACCCCCCCCCCCCCCCCCAACAAAAAAATGCAAACCTAAAATAAAGAAGAAAATACTAGGAAAATAAGAAGTAATATAAGATATAGTAATTTACATTTTGTTGGGAAAATACATAAATTATACCAACATTGTTTGAAAAAAAAATACTTTTTAATTGGTATGTGACACTAACACATGCACTTAGTCGTTCTTGAATCCATGACCTCACCTTCCATCCCATTTGTTATGAGAGAAGGAAGTGCTAGTTGAGCTATAAATCATTGGAAATTGAAGAGTAATACAAATGGGAAGTTACTCAACTTAGAAGAGTTGTCAGTTTTAATTTAAGTAAGGTGTCATGAGGTATTTAATTGCATTTTTCTGAAATTTCAAGGCTACTGGTACACTGAACAAGTCAGGATTTCCTTGATTAATCCTTTACCATTTGATGTTCCATATTATCTTTATGTAGTCTGCTCAAGTTTTAAATTGATGTCGTGAAAGCCTGAAGAGAAATCACACACGATGCTCTCTTGATGAAACATAAACTAAATTGCTAGTTTCTGGTAGTAAACCTCGAATCCACGAGGGGTTTCCCTGAATCCACAAGGAGATAAAACTGGAATCCACCAGAAGAAAAATTGATAAAATGTCTGTGTTTATTGATAATAATCTGATTTGCCTTTGACGGCTATAAAACATATAAATACTGAGCAAAAACGTTTAAAACCCTAATTCGCACTAATTAAGCGATTAGGTGACAAAATTACCGAATTTTACCAAAAATGGAAAAATTGAGTTAAATACAGAATCATAAACTACTGACCTTAAGGGTTGTCCCAAAACAGACAGGACCTTATTCTGACTTTTAAACTAAAAGTTATTAAGGAAAAACAAATATTACTATAAATAGCAAAAACACTGTTTTTGAGGCCTTAACGAAGGAATTTGCCTCAAACTTGGCAACATTCATGGCATGAATCTGGATTAGAATGCCATTTCCCTTCAACCTGCCAAATTTCATGTAATTCTGACACTGTTACCTTTGATGGCCCCTACTAGCACCCCCCTTTGATCTTGCATTGTGACTTCCTGCACCATTGCTGCTTCAGGAAGGCATGTGTTGTCCGTTCTACATCAGTCCCCTCCACTTGAAAAGAACTCGACCCCGAGTTCCCACTATTCGGTTCATCAGGAGGATGATAATCATATAAGTCAGCAACATTGAAGGTAGAAGAAATGCTCATGTCTGGAGGAAGAGCAACCACATAAGCATTGTTGTTGATCTTCTTAGTAGTCTGAAATTGCCCATACTTCTTGTCCTTCAATTTGTTGTAGGTACCAACAGGAAATCTCTCCTTCCTAAGATACACCAGCACTAAATCTCCAACATTGAAGATCTTCTCACGCCTCTTCTTATCAGCAGCATCCTTGTACTTAGCATTTGTAGCTTTCAGTTTCTGCCTCACCTCCTCTTGCATGGCCTGAATACGGTCAGCCATATTCTCTGCTGCTTGACTCACTCCTGGAAGTTCAGGTAAAGGTACCAAGTCCAAAGCGTGTTTTGGGGGCATGCAGTAGACGATGGCAAATGGAGACTTACAAACCAATGCTTCTATTGATTGAGCTATTGTACGCAAACTCTGCTTGGGACAATGCAAGATTCCACTGCTTGGGCTTCTCACCTGAGATACACCGAATTAGATTCCCTAAAGTACAATTAACCACTTCTGTCTAGCCATTAGTCTGTGGATGACTAGTGTTGCTGTAATTCAAGGAAGTGTCAAAACGCTTCCACAAAGTTCGCCAGAAGTGACTAATGAACTTGGTATCCTGGTCAGAGATGATGGACTTTGGCACTCCATGCAAATGCACAACTTCTTTAAAGAACAGATTGGCCACTCGAGTAGCATCTGAAGTCTTTTTACATGCTATGAAATGGGACATCTTGGAGTACCTGTCAACCACAACAAAAACAGAATCCATACCTCGCTAGGTTCGAGGAAGACCCAGTATAAAGTCCATAGACAGATCTTCTTATGGTGCTTGTGGAACTGGCAAAGACATATATAAACCAATATTCTGAGATTGTCCCTTAACAGTTTGGTAGATTGGACACTTCCTCACATGATTGCCAACATCCCTCTTGAGTTGTGGCCAATAATACCTCTCTTCCACCAGTGCTATAGTCTTATCTCTGCCCATATGTCCACCCAAATCTCCACCATGCAGCTCCCTAATAATCTGCTCCCTCAATGAACTTTTAGGGATGCATAATTGGTTACCCCAAAAAAGGAAACCATCCTGGATGTACATACTATTGATAGCAGTATGAGTTTGTTGACACTTACCCTAAATATCACCAAAATTCTCGTCATTCTCGTACAGCTCCTTGAGGCAATCAAATCTTACAACTTCAGTACGTAGGGTGGTCAACAACGATGCTTGCCTGCTGAGTGCATCAGCCACCTTATTGGTGACACCAGACTTGTGCTTCAGAGTGAAATGAAAGCGCTGTATATAAGCTACCTACCGAGCATGCATCCTGTTAATGCTAACTTGACTGTTGATGTGCTTTAATGCTTGATGACCCGTGTATAATACAAACTCCCTCTGAATCAGGTAGTGCTCCCAATGCTTAAGAGTCCGTACTACAGCAAAGAACTCTAGTTCATAGGCTAACCATTTACTTCGAGCTTCAAAAACTTTCTCACTGAAGAATGCTACTGGTCTGTTGTCTTGTGAAAGAACAGCGTCTATCTCGACCACAGATGCATCACACTCCACTTGAAACACCTTATCAAAGTTGGGCAATGCCAAAACTGGGGTTGTGCTCAACTTTTCCTTGATCAAGGCAAAGCTTTGTTCTGCCTCTTTTCCCTATGAGAACCTCCCCTTCTTCAGATACTCAGTGATAAAGGCTACTATACTACTGAAATCTCGAACAAACCTCTGATAGAAGCTTGCCAGCCTATAGAAGCTTCGCACATCGCTCACTGCCTTTGGGGTTGGCCATTCTCTGACTGCACGGACCTTGTCCTCATCAACATGAATCCCATCCGCACTGACCACATACCCTAAGAACAGCAACTTATCAGTCAAGAAGCTACACTTCTTCAAGTTGATATACCATTGGCCTGTAACACTGCTAATACTTCTCGCACATAATTATAGTGGGCTGCTTCTGTCTTACTGTAAATCAGGATATCGTCAAAATAAACTACCACAAAATTTCCAATAAATGATTTCAATACCTGATTCATAAGTCTCATGAAAGTGCTGGAAGCATTGGACAATCCGAAAGGCATTACCATCCACTCATACAACCCCTCATTTGTCTTAAAAGTTGTTTTCCACTCATCTCCAGGTCGGATCCAAATCTGGTGATACCTACTCTTGAGATCCAGCTTGGTGTAATACTTGGACCCACTTAGCATATCAAACATGTCATCTAGTCGGGGAATAGGAAATCAATACCTGGCTGTGATCTTGTTGATGGCTCGACTATCCACACACATACGCCAGCTCCCATCCTTCTTTGGTGTCAACAGTACCGGTACTACACATGGACTCATACTCTCCCTGATGTGCTCCTTACTCAAAAGCTTATCCACTTACCCTTGTAGACTCTGACCCTCTTGAGGATTCATTCTGTAATGTGGCAGATTAGGTAAACTAGCTCCAGGAGCTAGATCAATGCAATGCTGGATGTCACGCATTGGTGGTAAACCTATAGGCAGCTCTTCCAGAAAAAGCTCTTCAAACTCCTTGATCAATGGTTGAATTGCCTCAGGTATCTCAGTAACCTTCTTTGGCTCACCATCTGTCATCACTACAACATATACCTGTTTCAACTCCTTACACACCCTGTCAAACTCATCTTCATTGTTCACTATGAGGAGTGCTGGTTTCCCCTCCACTTTAGAAGCTTTAGGTATACTGTCTTCCTTAATAAGACCAAGGACAATTTTTCTGCCATTCTTAAAAAACACATACACATTATCCTTACACCTATGAGTAGCATCTACATCATACTGCCAAGGTCTACCCAGTATTAAATGACATGCATCCATTTCAACAACATCACAAACTACTTCATCTACATAACATTTACCCATAGAAAAAGTAACACAACATTGTTGAGTGACAAGAGTTTCCGTACCTTTCTTGATCCAACCTATCTTGTATGGAGAGGGATGCTTTTTTGTCTTCAGTCCTAGCTTGGTAACCAAACTCTTCGACATAATGTTCTCTACACTACCACTGTCAATGATCAAATCACAGACCCTCTTACTGATGGTGCATCGTGCTCGGAAGACCTTATTCCGCTGATCACCGTATTTCACCCTTGGTGTGAGCAACAACCTCTGAATCACCAAAGATCGCCCTAATGGCACGCCTTCCTCATCCTCTTGGACTTTATTTGGATCATAGGCATACGGATCCGTATCATTATACACCTCTTCACCCTCCTGTTCACCTTCTGCCTCGCCTTCTTCTGCTACCACCAGATTCACTACTGCTCGCTTAGGGCAGGTACTAGATCGATGTCCTGGTTCTCCGCACCTGTAGCACTTATTCCTAGTTGGCCTAGCATAGGGGTTGGCATTCGCTATCGGCTGGGCTATGGAACCTGCTACTGCCACTGTGGATTGGTTGACACCACTATTCTCCCTAACCACGGGTTGTGATCGTGGTGTAAACATAGGCTGTTTACCTTTGTTGGCAATGGAACTAGAGGACTCCGAATTGCGGTTGGAAAACTTCGAACCTACCCTGAGATGCTGATATTTTATTTTCTTAGATAAGGTTACAGCCTCATTCAAAGTATATAGGGTTTGTAAGAATACTTGATCTCGGATGGAAGCTCTTAACTCGTGTACAAATCTGGATATCCGTTGATCCTCAATTTCCTCCAAATCATTGCGATTCGCCAACCTGTCAAACTCCTCCATGTACTCATTAACTGTCCGAGTACCTTACCGGCAATCTTGGTACTGTCTGAACAACTCCTGTTGGTAATCTGGTGGTAAGAACTAATCTTCCATTAATCTTTTCATTCTCCTCCATGATCGTATTGGAAGCTCTCATTCACGGGTATGATTTAATTGAACACGATCCCACCAGGCAGATGCTCCTCCCTTCAATTTGTAAGCCACCAAACACACCTGTTTGCCATCTGCTATACCTATATAATCGAAAAAATTTTCCACTTCACTAACCCAATCCAGATCCTCTTCAATGGAGACATTACCATTAAAGGATGGTAACTAAACTTTCATCTGTTAGTCCCTCTGCTCCTGATAATCTCGGCCATTATCCCTTGCGGGACCACAATGATTTCCAAGGACTCTCTCTGCATACTCCTCATCTTCACTGTCTTCTTCATTGTAGTCTTGCTGCCTGTTCCTGTTTGGACCACGATAGGGTGGGCCACGCGTTTGGTTATCACGCCGCTCTCCGTCATCACGATTAGGGTTTCGGTTAAGCAAGGTGGCAAGCACTTCTTGAATCTAGTCTAGAGTCTGCTGGGTTGAATCACAAAAACCAAGGAACTCAACCCTAGTGAGGACTGGGTTGTTGACGTCGTCACCGCCATCATTGTTATGGTGGTCACCGTCTTGCCGGTTAGCCATCAGACTAGGGTAAGTCAAGGCTCTGATACCAATTGATGTCGCGGAAGCCTGAAGAGAAAACACACATGATGCTCTCTTGATGAAACAGAAACTAAATTGCTAGTTTCTGGTAGTAAACTTTGAATCCACAAGGGGTTTCCCTGAATCCACAAGGAGATAAAACTGGAATCCACCAGAAGAAAAATTGACAAAATGTCTGTGTTTATTGATAATAATCTGATTTGCCTCTGACGGCTACAAAACATATAAATACTGAGCAAAAACATTTAAAACCCTAATTCGCACTAATTAAGCAATTAGGTGACAAAATTACCGAATTTTACCAAAAATGGCAAAATTGAATGAAACGCAAAATCATAAACTACTGACCTTAAGGGTCGTCCCAAAACAGACGAGACCTTATTCTGACTTTTAAACTAAAAGTTATTAAGAAAAAACAAATATTATTATAAATAGCAAAAATACTGTGTTTGGAGCTTTAACGAAGGAATTTGCCTCAAACTTGGCGACGTTCATGGCATGATTTTGGATCAAACGCCATTTCCCTTCAATCTGCCAAATTTCATACAATTCCGACACTGTTACTTCTGATGGCCTCTACTAGCACCCCCTTTGATCTTGCATTGTGACTTCCTGTGCCCTTGCTGCTCTAAGAAGGCATGTGCTGTCTGTTCTACATCATAAAGAATCTAGATTATCTTAATCAGACATCACAATCCTTTCATGTTCTTAAAAGCTTTATACACTTATAAGTTACAAGATGGCAATCAAAGAGTATGCACATTCACATGCTGCTTGATATTTCAGGGCAAGATTAATAATATTTGTGTTTTGGTTGGATTTGCTAGGAGCCTAAGGAACTGCAGTTTGCAAGGACCAATTCTTGATTTTAGCCAAATACGAAGCCTCCTTTATCTGAAAGTTACTTTATTATTATTTTTCCCCATTTTAGAATCATTTTGTGATGACCAAGTATGTTTCTAAATCAGAAAAAATAAATGCCCCTGGCTGAATAAAATTTTCTTTTTTCTTTGTCAAAACTACTCCATGAGCTACTTATACTTTCTTTATGTTTTACTTTATATAAATTTCAGAGACCTCAGTTCAAATCAACTAAATGGGACCATACCTCTAGATAGGTTTTCTGAAAATATCACGACTATGTAAGATTCTCCATCTTCTAAATGAGATGTCATCATTTTTTTTTTTTTTGTTTATTTTGTTTATTTTTTACTTTTGCATTTGAATTTAATATCCATATATTGCAAAATATTTACAGACATGTCTGTCAATTTTTAAAGATAATTTATACCAAAAATTCCCTTGACTTATGTTGTCAATTGTTTGAGTGATATGCTCAGCTTGTTGTCCTACAACCGTCTTACTGGAGCAATTCCCTCCAACTTTTCGGTTTCGTTTCTTCCTCATCTTCAAAGGCTATGAGTAGTCTCTCTTTATTTTCCCTCCTTTTGTGTTTACTTCTATAATTCAATAATTCAATGTTATTGTAAATTATTCCGTATAATTCTAAATTTGAGATTCCATTTATCTCAACCATTAAATTTTAAATTTATTAGTTAATTTCTATAAATAAATTAAATTGTTAATAAAATAATTGGATTTTTATTTGGTAAATTATTCACCATTTCAAGTCGATTGCAAACAATTTTTTGAACGGCTCTGTTCCATCCTTCATTTGGCAAAATAGGACTTTGAATGGAACGGGGAAACTTATAGTGTAAGAATTGAGCGACAACGTTGCTATCCCTCGGTTAAAGTGATATCATCTTTTCGCATGGGTGTGTGTGTGTCCGTTCATGCTCTCAAGCATTTTTTTTTTAATGGTGAAAAATCAATTGATGCCTTGTTCTGAGTACAGAATTTAGTAAAATTAAAAGGTATAATCTTCTGGGTTAACTTTATAAATTTACTCTCGTACTAGACTTTCTAAGCTATTTCTTTGGCTCTTTGTTATTGCAGGGAGTTGCAGTATAATAAACTTTCAAATATAAACTTTACAAGCAACTCTTCTATACCTCCAAATGTCACTGTCGGGTTTGCTTCTATGCCTCCTTCCAAACTTCCACTTTCTAATTAGTTTCATATAGAACGTCATTTGTAATGAAATGCATCTTCAAAATGTGAATACTTGATTTAGAGATTTTGGATGTGATCTTTTTAATATTAGTTTTGCAAGGTGTAACAAACATAGCACATTGATGTGATGAAGTCTCATTTTTAACTGTCAGCCTTAAAGGGAATCCCTTATGCTGGGACTCCAACCTAGCCCAGTTTTGTGAATCTGAAACAGAGTATAAAAATTACAGTCAGAATTCAACAAACACCACTTCTATTTGTCCAGCTCAAGCGTGCCCACCCCCTTGCGAATATTCCCCTACATCTCCAGTAGCTTGTTTCTGTGCTTTTCCTCAGTTTGTTGGATATCGGTTGAAAAGTCCTGGATTCTCAGATTTTCGTCCGTATAGACATGAATTTGAGGTGTTCCTGACATCTCATCTTGAGTTGTCTCTTTATCAGCTGTACATTGATTCATTTACATGGGAAGAAGGACCTCGACTGGTGATGAATTTGAAGTTTTTTCCTGTATATGATGCTGAAAACAAAACACATGCCTTCAATAGGAGTGAGCTTCAGCGAATGTTTGATATATTCACAACATGGAACATTCGTAATCCTCCTGACAAGTTTGTACCTTATGAATTTATCAGCTTCCCTCTACTGGACTTCGAGAAAGATGGTTTGTCTCAAAACCCTTATCTGATATATTTTTGCGATATAGCTTCCTTGATGTGAGAACTAATGCTTATTTAGCAGTTGAAGAATGTAGAACTTTCTTCTCTAATTCATTTGACCTATACAATGAAGTCCTCTATGCTTAAAAGACAATATTAGGCTCATGGCATTATTCTCTGTTATTATTAATAGAATTCAAGCACATACACCCTCAACAATGGTGGAACTCATGAAGAACCAGAAAAAGAAAGAAGAGGGAAAATATGTATGTGAAAGATTCAGTGTATTGATAAAAAGGAACTCAGTACTTTATATACAATGAGAATCACCCGGTGAAGCTAACTGACTAATCTAACTAACTAACAAGCTTACCAATACAGAGCTAACATGTGTCTATCATTATCTAACTAATTACATCAAGACTGTACTACTTGTAGCTCTATAATTATCTATACAAAACGACTTGTAGCTGAAGCTCTGTTCTGTACCTGAAGCTCTGTTCTGTCATGCTCTAATACTCCCCCTCAAGATGAACTATATATATTAATGAAGTTCATCTTGGAAAGAAGATATAGGAACTGTCGTTGTGCTAGGGGCTTTGTAAACAGGTCTGCCAACTGATGCCTTGTAGGAACATGAAAAGTCTTAAGCACTCCATTTTGAATTTTTTCTCTAACGAAATGACAATCGACTTCGATATGCTTGGTCCTCTCGTGGTATACTGGATTGGCAGCAATATAAAGGGCTGCTTTACTGTCACAATAAAGTGCAGCAGGTTGTTTATGATGAATACCGAATGTAGTAAGCAATGAAAGCAGCCAAACAATCTCACTTGTAACAGTGGCCATTGCTCTGTATTCGGACTCAGCAGAAGACCTGGAAACCACTTGTTGCTTCTTACACTTCCAGGATATCAAGGATTCATCCAAGAATATACAAAAATTTTGTGTTCATATTCTGAGTTACATGTGATATGTCTGTGGGTGGCACATTTAAGTGGAGAGCACCTTTTCTTTTCCTGCCAACAACGTTGAAGAAAGGCTTGATCTACGCAGTTTATTGCTTTCACCATGGCAATGCTATGTTCAGCAGTATGAACAGAAACAGTTGTACCGCTGTGATCTAGCACATAAATTAATAACTGCAATGCTGAGTTCAAGATGATTTTAATGTTCTGGAAAATTAAGTTGTGTTTTATATTGATCAAGAAAGCAGCTTCAAATTCACACCCTCTCACTTATCACTTGACCCCAAGGATATATGAACTATGTCTTAGTCACATCTTCCCTTCTTTCATTTTTCTCACCAATCTCACAGATGGTGCCAATTTTCCAAGTTCTGGTTTAAGCAAAGGCGCACTGGCTGGCCTAGTACTGGGGACTATTGCAGTTGCAGTTACATTGTCTGCAGTTGTTACTCTACTGATAATGAGAAGGCGTGTGGGGAAGTACCATTCACTTTCGAGAAGACGTCGTTGTGAGTATCTTATGTTTGTGAAGTTAAGGTTTTCAGGTATATTTGTCGTGATTTTTTACTTTGCATTCTACATCCTGATTAGGCCTGTCAATTGGGCCAGGCTGATACTAGTCCAATTATAAAGGCCTCAGCCTGCTTGGTCTAATCTTATCCGTATCTCAGCTAAGCTAATGCTATAAAGCAAACTTCAACCAAGTTTGGACTGGCCTGTGATTGGAAGCATCATTTAAAGATGAATAAAAAATACCATAAGACCTGGCTGCATTCTGGCTCAAACCATATATAAGTTGAAGAACAAACAGTCAGCAACAATTTTAACAATGCTGTTGACTTGTAAGTGTGTATGTGCTTATAAGTATAAATAAAAAGTTCTGATAATCAGTGCATAATTTTATCAGGTATTTTATAGCAAATGGCACTGCATCTTTTTGTGCATCACCTATCACTATGTTTTTATTTTAACATTGGACCTATGTTTAATATGCAGCGTCTACAACCTCCATAAAAATTGATGATGTGAAGGATTTCACTTATAGAGAAATGGCCGTGGCTACAAACAGCTTTGACAAGTCCACTCAGGTTGGCAAAGGAGGGTATGGTAAAGTTTATAAAGGCATTCTAGTTGATGGGACAGTTGTGGCCATAAAACGTGCACGAGAGGGATCTTTGCAGGGTGAAAAGGAGTTCTTGACAGAGATAGAATTTATGTCAAGGTTACATCATTGAAACCTTGTGTCTTTGATTGGATATTGTGATGAAGAAGGTGAACAGGTACTTTTCTCATGTATATATGTGTTAGGATCAAGTTATACCTGGTGTATATTTAAATAATATTGCACCACCTAAGAACTTATTTTAGAAATCTCACAGTTAGATTACATATTCTCAATGTTCTTAACACGCACGCCAAATTTCTTGTGAATCTAATGTTGTTTACTATTTGATCCATAAAATAATCTTTTATACATAATTTTAAAATATAAAAAACTTGAGATTTGAACATTTTGTAGATGAGAATCATCTTGAAATTTTACTAGAATGAAAGGGATAAGAATAAAATCTAATCCAATAGTAGACTTATCAAAATTTGCCATAAAAAAATATTTACTGGTATAACATTGCCTAAAGTTACATTAAATGTAAATTAAACCCAAACCTATATATATAATCAATAAAAGATTGGATTATCTATTAGTCTCATCATTAGGTACACAAGGAGATGATTCCCATCAACTTAGGAATTTGATGCAATTAAACCAAATGAATATGAAAGTTGTAAGAGTAAAAAAAAAAAAATTTAAAAGAAAAAGAAATATGCAAAATCGTGTATATAAGTTCTTTGAATAGTTGCTAAAAGTCTTATAATTCAATTGGCATTTTTTGGTGTTTCAACAAAGATGTTAAGGGTTCAAAACTTCAAATTCCCCCTCTCCCATTATATCTATCAAATGATCAAAAAAAGTATATAGCTACTTTGAATAGTTGCAAACAATGGAAGAAATCAAATTCAATCTAGAGATATTACATATGATATTTGGCCAAATTTGTTGCTTAATAATGGAGAAGCATATACAGAGTTCATAATTAAAGTATTATTTGGCTCTAAGAAATGGATTAAAAACTTAAATATGTCCTTTCTCAGTGAACTTGAGATAGTATAGTTTTTCATTTACTTCTTCATGAGCAGTATTTCTTCCCCTGCAAAATTGTGTGGCTTTATAGGGACTACCTTTTCTTGGTCTCTGTTGCTTAATATGTTTTGAAAATTTTGCTTGGGAAGAGCTTCACATAAGTATTGTTTTGCTTGCAGATGTTGGTCTATGAGTTTATGTCAAATGGTACTTTAAGGGATCACCTTTCTGGTACACCTTATGTTCATTCTTTAAGCTTGCCTTTCCTGATCTCACTATAGTATTTTCTAGGTGTTCCTCATTGCGTGTGAATGCAAGTAAACTTGCAATTTATAACTTGCAACATTACACTCCCCCCCTCCCCTTCTTTTCTGTCTTATTTATTTATTTATTTATTTATTGGAGCTAAATGTAACCATTTTAATTTTCAAATTATGCATCCCATCCTAATGAGCTTATTAGGGGTCATGTGTGCAATAATACAGCTAAGTGTAAAGAACCTCTGAGTTTTGTAATGAGATTGAGAATTGCCCTAGGATCGGCTAAGGGCATCCTCTACCTACATACTGAAGCCAATCCTCCTATATTTCACCGAGATATAAAGGCTAGCAACATATTATTGGACTCTAAGTATATGGCAAAAGTTGCTGATTTTGGACTTTCACGACTTGCACCAGTTCCAGATATTGAAGGGACAATGCCTGCTCATGTATCCATTGTTGTGAGGGGGACGCCAGTAAGACTCTTTTTTTCTTTTTCTTTTTCTTAATAATAGGTGACACCAGTAAGACTCTTATAATTGTTGTTTAACTAATAGAATTATAAACTTCATATGTGTCTAGGTTGATGAGTGAGTTCTTCCCCCTTTGTATCACTGATTTTGTTATCAGTGTTCTCCAACTATGGCTCAAGTGCCACATGTTAATTGCCTTTAATTTTTATATGTTTCAACATTTGATTGTCTAGCCTAGGCTCTTAACCCTTCTTGGAAAAACAATGAAAATGAATTGATAATATAGTGTTGTCCATTTCCATTTTTGTTTTAAGGGTTAATTGCAAAAAAAAACCTCCCTAAACTATGGGGTACTTGCACACCACAAAGTTTGAAAATTTGCAATCAACGTTCTAATTGAAACAATTGTGCCAATAGGCACCCTATCATCCAAATTAGGGTTAAGGTTAATGGTCACTCGTGATTTGCACATGCCCCTCGAAAGGTAAAATGATGGATCTACTCTTTTTAGTAACTGTTGAGGGTCATTTCTGTAAAGCCAGCCCAACCCAGCAAAGCAGGTAATAAGAGTGGCAAGTATGAAATAAGACTTTTAGGCCCAAGCGGCAGGAAGGGTAGGACACAGGCCCATAACATGAATAAATAGGTCTTGAGGAAGTAAGTGGGCCCAATGGGCCCAGAAAGTAAGAAAAGACACCCATGGGCAACGTATGTTATGAAAAAGTAAGAATGGGCTGCCGCAGGCCCAAGACAATGTAAACAAAGAAAGTAGGGGATAATGGCAAGCCCATGAACCCCAAGGATGAGAATGAGAAAATTGGGCCAAGGAAGCCCAATTGAGTTAGTAAATGCCCATGGGATACAAAATTAGTAAATGGACCAAGGAAGTCCAAAAGAAGTAAATGGGCCGGATAAGCCCAAGTGAAAAGAGAGGGACGCTGGAGCCCACGAGCAAGAACACTAGTGGCCATATTAAGCCACTGGGGGAAAGAAAGGAATGGCAGGCATGAAAAGAGGCCTAGCAGGAACAAATTACCACGACAGGAAAGGCCAAACAACATGGTGGGAAAAGAATTGGATGGAAAAGGAACACAAGGCCCAGTACTCGGCAAAGCCCAGGCCTTATGGGGACAGGAAATCAGAGCAGCAACTGGCAGGAAGCCAGAAACGGACAGCAGGCGATGCAAGCAATGTCCCCTGCCCACGGCAGATGCATGAACGGCAGGCAGCCTTCAGACATAAACCACGCGCAAGGCCCAGACACCACCAGCCTGTACCCAGCCAATACAGGGCATGGTAGGGTTATGGGTCGGAGGTAAGAGGGCATGGTTTGAAGGTAGAGAGAGGGGAAGACCTGTTTTGAGGTCTCTGCTCAGACTCTTTTGGGGAATACGTCCTGCTGGGATGGCATATCACCCAAAAGAGGCAAAGCTGAGTGGGGACCAATAGGTGCATGCCATGAGGGATAGGAGAGAGAAACATCACCGCGGCAGGACAAGGTGCCGCGACGGACTAACAGACAAAACGTTGTTTGTGTCTGTAACAGAGGGGCTCGCAAACAGTAGTAAGGGTCTGCGAGTGCACCCAGACCAGACGAAAAACGGTTAGAGGGTAGAATAGTAAAGAATCAATCTCGGCAGGCTCTATAAAAGGGCGCCTCTGCCATGTGCAAAAACAACTAGAGTCAGGGGAGCAATACTATGCAACTTAAAAAAAGAGAATACTCTGTAACTTGCTTAGAAAAATAGAGGAAGATAATACTAAAAACGATCAAAGTGGAAAATCACTAAGAAAGGACCAGGAAAGTAAGAGCGAAAGAGAGAAAAAACGGAGCGAGTGAGAGTGGCATGCACCGATAGGCCCCTTCCCTTCTCTCCCTCTCGAATCACTGCTCTTTTGTACAGTTATTTTGAGAAGTGCCCATTTAGGTCCGCCTCTCTCAAACCTATTAACCTCCACAACAGAAATCCCGTTTTCCTTTCCTCGGAGGTTAATCGCGTTGAGAAGGGGCGTTCTTCCTCTTTGGCCTCACCCCAGCGAGCCAGACTAAATTTATTTATATAAACTGTGGATTAAACCTCCGTTACCATTTTCCCTTTTATTTATTTGTCATAATATTGCTAAATGTTACTGTAGTTCGACCATTTCTTATTAGAAAAACTATCTGGTCATTCCAGAACACGTGAGTTTGCTTTATCAATTATAACTGCCTGCCACTAGCTTTGAAACAACCCTGTCTGCGGTAAGTACCCTCCTAGCAGACGAGGCATAGTTCGCGCACAAACCGGCCAAGTTGAGTTTCAGTTGGCCCGGTCTCGACTCCTGCAACCCAGAACACTTGGGCCTACATTCACAAAGGACCAACCCGGCCCAACATAGCAAAAAAGGCCCCCACAGTAACTAAATAACTAAAATACCCATACTAATTGTGGACTTTCATTAAAATACCTGACCGATGTAAGACAAAGGTAGAAAATAAAGATAAAGTAGGACAAATCTTAAGCTTCACCACTTAGAATATGCCTGTAAACCTTAGGCATCACCACCTAAGAGTGCTTGGAATCACAACCAAGTTAGAGAAACATTATCTAATATGAAAATTCTTATTCAATTTGTACTACTTTCACGATTACAAGAGCCACTATTTTAATTGTTAGTGTGGGCACCCATTTATTTATGATTTTTACTTATTTGAGACATCGGATTTCAGACTTTTATTTGAATTTTGAATTAGTTTGGGCTTTATGGTGATTGAGGATTTTGTGGGATTTAATTGCGGCATGATTAAAATTTTCCATATTGATGTAATCTTGGAAGCACTATTAAAATAGCAGCTCTTGTAATCATGACAACATTGCATTTTGAATAAGAATTTCTTGATGAAAAATTCTCCCTTTTTTGGTGGTGATTCCAAGCACCCTTATGTGGTGAAGCCTAGGTGGTTCTTCCCTTTTTGTATCTTATTTCTTGCTTTCCTTACTATGTTCTGCATCAACTTGGTATCAAACGATTACAAGAGCAATTATTTTAATAGGGCTTCTAGGCTTACATCAATATTAAATGCTCTAATCATGCCACAATTAAATCCGATAAAACCCTCAATCACAATGAATTCAAAATTCAAAATAAAATCAGGCATCTTAATGAATTATTATTATTTTGATTGGTAAGTTATGCATGCACCAGTGGGTATTGAACCCACGACTTCACCTTCCATCCCATTATTATGGGAGGAGGAAGTGCACATTGAACCATAACTTATTGACCTAGTATCTCAAAGAATAACTGAAATAATTTTGGTACTCCTTGCATCATAGACTCACCCAAAAATTAGTAAAAATAAGTCTCCCTCTCCATCTCAAACTATGTCAACCGATTCTCATGTGCTTGACCTAATCCACAATCCCAAACAAGTTGTTTCCATCTCATGGCACACTCTTGCTTGGTCTCATAGCAACACCCACTGGAACAGTCCATATACTCCTATTCAATGTTGCTTATGGCTATGAATTTTGGGAGAAACTTGCACGAGCTTTAATCCCTTACTATTGCATAATCCATTTGGCCTTCCCATCTTCATTTGCACCATAGCCGCCTCTCTCTCAAACCCCTCCACATTCTCCCCCTTCTCTTCCTCTACTAACCCTAGGATCAAAATCACCTTCCCTTTTCCCCACCAACTCCAACCTCCAATTCGGTAACTTATGACAAGGCTTCCTCCATGCCACTACTTCCTCCAACATTTTAAGTCTACAACTACCTCTTCATCAACCCCATCCCCCCCAACCCCTAAAAAAAGGGCATCTTTTGGGACCGTATAATCTTTTTCATACATCATCTTCTTGCCACTTTCCTCCTTGATGACTTAGCCAATCCCTATTCACTTTGCTTTCCCAGTATTGCATCCATTTATTTGTTTCGCTATGTATAACACTTGCTCGTCACCTCCACATACCTTGATTGGATGACCTAATTGAACTCTAAGTTCACCTAGTCAAGCACATGAGAGTCTTTGAGTTTGAGATGTGCAAATCACATAAACATTAAATTTGACCTTATTTGGATGGTGGGGGTGTAGATTGGCACAATTGTTTCAATTAGGGTGTTGATTGCAAGGTTTTATTGGGATGCAAAGTGCATGTATTCCCACACACACACACACACACACATATATATATTGGTTGGTAAGTTACACTTATACCCAATGGGTTTTGAATCCACAACCTCAGCCTTCATCCCATTAAGTGTCAGTTGAGCTATTGGTTATTGGCAATCCTTATAGTTCAGGGTGGTTTTTTGCAATTAACCATTTGTTTAAATTATAAATTCATACAAAAATTTTAAAAATAAAAAATAAATGTAACTCAAACTAGATGAAATAAACTTAATAGTATGAGATTGGCGATGTAAATGATGTCTATTTCTTTATTCTCATATTCTCTGAATTAATTTGTAGGGTTACCTTGATCTGGAGTATTTCTTAACTGGTAAACTAACAGATAAGAGTGATGTTTATAGCCTTGGTGTTGTATTTCTTGAACTCTTGACCGGGAAGCAGCCAATCTCTCATGGCAAAAACATTATTAGAGAGGTAAAATCTTGTAGACTTATTTGCCTTGGATTTATAGAGGCCTAATGATTATCAGGTGCTCATGCACGAAAGGGATATTCTTCTTCTGTAATTTGTTTTATTTGGGCAGAGTAAAGTTTGACAAATTTCAGTTATGTCCTCATTTGCAAATTTTAGTTTTAAATTTGAGGATATCCTCAAATTTGCAAATGAGGATATCTCTCGTCTTTCCAAATTTAAATGAGAGATATCCTCATTTGCAAATTTTAGTTTTAACTTTAGTAAAAAATTGAAATCCTTTTAAAATCTTCACTTTCAGCCTTATGTGAAACACACGTTTACTTCTATATCAGCTATGATCATTTTGGCATATATTTCATATTATTTAATCCTTTGGATACTTTGGCTTAAATTTATGTAATAAAATGATCTCTCGTAGTTTATATTAAAAAAAAATGGTTTCTATCTGTTTCAGGTTAATGTTGAGTGTAAATCTGGTATGATCTTTTCAGTCATTGATGGGCAAATGGGATCTTATCCTCCTGAATGTGTGGTGAAATTTTTAAATTTGGCTCTCAAGTGTTGTGAAGATGAGACGGATGCTAGACCTTCAATGGCAGAGGTGGATCAAGAACTTGAAAGTATATGGCATATGATGCCTGATTCTGACATTAGATCAGCAGGTCCTGTGGTCACTAATGCTGAAAAGGTCGCGACTGCACCATCATCATCCTCTATGGTGAAGGATCCTTATGTGTCATCGGAGATAACTGCCATTGAACTTATCAGTGGAGTCATTTCACCCATTACACCTAGATAGAAAACATTTCAAAAATATGTTGTATAAGAACTTGAGATGTTATGATCTCAAAATTTTTAATTGGGAAATGGTATTTACAATAATCTTGGTTGTTGATGTTGTGTAAAGTCTCACTCTTCGATCTTCATTATATATTGTAAACTAATTAGTTAAGAGCAGCAGATGGTGTAATAATTAAAAAAAACTGATACTGTTCAATAAACAAAGTTGTTGATGGTGAAATTTTGAAATACAATTGATAAGAAACGTAAACTTTTATGGAGTATGTGCTGCCTGGTTCGATACAATCATTCACAATCATTCAAAGGGACACTGAGCAGTCCTGAAGCTACAAGAAATAAAAGGGCTAAAATGCAAAACTGATCCTCTAAGTTTTTTCATATTTTATTTCAACTCTCTAACTTTGCTTTTGTTCATTTAAGTCTTCTAACTTTCAAGTTTATTCAACTAAGACTTTTCCATCCATTTTTGTTATATGTTGTGGTTAATTTTTCAATTTTTTAGATTTATATTTAAATTTTTTTTAATTAAAAAAATTCAATTAATGATTGAAAAATATTTTCCAGATTTTTTTTTTCAAAAAATCTTAACAAAATTTTGATGGAAGGCCTTAATTGAATAAATCTAAAACTTAGAGGACTTGAAATGAATAAAAACAAAGTAAGAGGACTGAAATGAAATCTTAAGAAACTTAGAGGGCCAGTTTTACATTTTGGTCAAAAAAAAAAGAAAAAAAAAAAGAATGATTGAAATGCTTTTCATGAAAACTGGCTTTATACTCATTGATATGACAGAGTGGTGGTCACTCAATTAGCATTGAATCGCTATGGATCCTCAGAGAGGCCGTACAATACAATATTGGACCTGCTTCTCACAATGAACTGGTTAGATTCAGATTAATAAGGCCCTTCTAAGTCTGGACTTATGGAGGAGCTTGGGAACAAACCAAAACTAGGGCAAATTGAGTCCCAAACTTGGGGTCCACTTTTACGAATAGGAGTTTGGTGAATTGAACTTATAAAATTCATAAATGAAAGTCATCCTATCTAATTAAGTTAAATAATATAATTTTAACAATAACATAATTATTAATTATTAGCATTTGCTTGTAAATTGATAAAAAAAAAAAAATAGTGGTAATGTTTATTATATGTGGAAAGTGAATAACTTAATTTAAGTAGTTCATGAACCTTTTTTTTTTTTTTTTTTTTGAGAAAGAAGACATGCTTTTATTAAGATAAAATGGCCAAATCAACCTGAACAATAGAATAAACTTGTGGTGGAACATCCTCTATCCACACTGCATAATTTTGAAAATCAATTGCTAATCTTGCCCAACTATGAGCTACTTTACTGTCATCTCTCTTAATATGAGAGTAAGTCAACTTTGAGTAAGAACTAGCACAAATGCCAGCATCCAAAATCAGTAAACCATAAGACGCCAAATCTGTTTCTCCATTGCTCAAGGCCTTCACCACTAACTCAGAATCACCCTCAACTATCGTTCTGTCCACCCCAACCTCCAATTCAAATTCCAATGCTCTAGATGCAGCCATAGCCTCTATTTCCGATGCTTGGTAAGCCTGGGGTATTTGTTGAATCAGAGAGGCAATAACCAGACCCTTCTCATCTGGAATAGTAACCCCGATACCTGATTTATTTTCTTCTTTAAAAACAGCTCCATCATAGTTTATTTTGAAGCAGTCTGGGGAGGGCAGTAACCATCTGGCTCAGGTATGTTTATGTCGTGGCTCAAGAGCAAGCATCACTACTTTATACTCTTCAAGTCTGTCTCGGGACACTTGGGCAATCTGGCCTGTGAGAACACAAGGAGTTTGAAGGCGAATCTGGTTTCACTGAGTCCAGATGGACCATACGGTCATGGCAAATAATTCTGGACATCTCTTCTGCTGCAACACCCAGGCTGTGAGCTCTCGAAAATTCTAGAAATTCAAGTCTCGCCTAAAACTCCATAAACCAGAGCTTTCCCAGTTAACATCCAACTCGGAACAAAACCACAAAGCATGCAAAGGGGTCTCGGGATTTCTAGAACAGCGATCACAAACCGGGTCAGAAATAATGGTTCGACGGACTAAGTTCATCTTAGTAGGCAAAGAATTTTTACAAGCTCGCCAAATAAGATTATGTACCTTATTTGGGGTGTTGAGGGACCATACACGACTCCATAATGCCTTTTTCGAGTCTAGGGGTTCTTCTTGAAGTTGAGGTAGCTCATCCTCGCTCAAGAAGCGATATCCAGTCTTGCATGTGTAATGCCCATCCTGAGAAAAAGGCTAAATCAACAAGTCATCTGCCACAGCTTTGGACAGGGGTTTTCTTGATAATCTCAACCTCATGAGGAGCAAAAATTCCATCCACCATCCCATGATTCTAGGTCCTTGTTTCATCATCATCAATCAGACAATCCACAGTGGTTTCTTCCATTGAATCGATAACCGGGAAAGCAATCTTGGTTGGGTGTTTAATGGGCAACCAGTGGTGTTGCCAAATCTTTATGGACTTTCCATTACCAACCCTCCAACAAGCACCTCTTTGTATTACATCCTGCCCAATTAGAATGCTCTTCCATGCGTAAGATCCAGTAGCTAAATCCTTCGCTTCCATAAGGGAACCATGAGGGAAGAACCTAGCCTTAAAAATTTTATAAAAGAGCGAATCTTTGTTATGCAACAATCTCCATGTCTGTTTTACCAAAAGAGACTCGTTAAAGAGAGATAAGTCCCTGAGCCCCATCCCACCAGCACTTTTAGGCTTTATCAACTCCTCCCACTAAAGCCAGTGAATTTTCCTCTTATTTCCACGTTGGCCCCAAAAGAATTTTTTAATCAAAGCCTCGATCTCATGACACAAACCCACTCAGAGTTTAAAACATCCCATAGCATATGTGGGAATAGCTTGAATAACTGCTTTTATTAGAACTTCTCTCCCTACTTGTGAGAGCAGCTTCCCTTCCCATTCCTACAATTTTTTCCAAATCCGCTCCTTGATATAATTAAAGCTTGCCTTCGTCCCTTGCTTAACAAGAGAGGGTAAACCCAAATATTTCTCATAGAATTTGATCTCATGTACCCCCATAAAGACTTTATCATATCTTTATTCTCCTTCGAGGTTGATTTGCTAAAAACCAAGGTAGTCTTATCTATATTTAATTTTTGGCCAGATGAAGTTTTATATTTTGCCAGAACTTGTAAAACCTTTTCACACTCAATCTTGTTAGCCCTACAGAAAAGGAGGCTGTTATCTGCAAAAAACAAGTGTGTCAGTTAAGGGCCTCTCTTGCATAGAGGGAAAACCCTAAAATCACCATTTCTAGTAGCTCGTTGTATAAGTCCATGCAAACCCTCTGTGCCTAAGAGGAATAGGAAGGGGGAAAGAGGATCCCCTTGCCTAATCCCCCTAGATGGCTGAATCATGCCTTGAGGTTCACCATTCACCAAAACAGAGTAACTAACAGTCTTCACACACAACATGATAAGCACAATCCAGCATGCACAAAAGCCCATTTTAAACATAACATTTTCCAAAAAAACTCATTCCACACAATCATATGCCTTATTCATATCTAGTTTCAAAGCCATAAAACCATTAGTACCTGAATTATGATTTTTCATACAATGCAAGGTCTCAAAAGCAACTAAAATGTTATCAGTAATGAAACGATTTTTAGCAAACGCTAACTGATGTTCTGTAATAATAGATGACAACAACCTTTTTAAACTATTTGCTAAGACCTTAGAAAAAATCTTATATAGCGTATTACAAAGACTTATGGGTCTAAAGCCTATCACATGTTCAAGACTATTCACCTTAGGAATGAGAGTTAAGAAAGTGTGATTCACCGGGCAAGGCAAGGTACTTGTATTCAGCCACGATAAAATGGATTGTGTGACCTCATGATCCATCACAGGCCAGAAGTGCTGATAAAATAGTGGGGGCATGCTATCTGGGCCCGAAGCCTTTATTGCAGCAATTTATTTTAAGGCATCCAAAACCTCTTATTCCATGAAGTCACAAGCTAGTTTCTCATTCATATCATTTGTTACAATTGAAAGTAGGCAGTCCAAAATTTCTATCATTGAGCTTAGGCTGGTTGAGGTGATCATATTACTATAGTAATCTGTTATGATCTTCACCACTGCCTCTGGTTGTTCCTACCACAAACCGGCCTCATCTCTCAAACCTCTAATGAAATTCTTCTTGAATTGCTTCATAGATTTGCTAGGAAAATACTTTGAGTTGCTGTCACCCTTCGTTAACCATAAAATCCTAGATATTTGGTTCCACATTCAAGTTTCCTTGTCCGAGAGAATATTAATCTCAGCCTTAAGCCCCCTAACCCAAGAGTTATCACCATTCCTCATCACTTTAGACTCCGCCTTAATCAACATTTTCTTTTTTTCTTCCAACTCTTTTCAGACATTCCCAAAACAATTTTTATTCCACCACATCAAATCTTTACCACACTTTTCAACTTTCTTCAAAACATTGCTTGTTGTATCAGAGCTCACAATATGCACCCAAGCTGCCTCCACCATTTCGTTACAACTAGGATTCGAGAGCCACATCTCTTCAAACCTGAAATTTTTTTTCCGTAGAGGATCTTCCAGCCCTGATGGATTTATGAACAGAGGTAGGTGATCAGATGACGTACAAGAAAGATGAAACCTCGTACCTGGGAATTTGAGAAACTAGCTGCTATTCACCATACCTCTGTCTAGCCTCTCCCATATTTAAGTGCCATCATCAAAATGTTTGCTCCAGGTGAAATCCAGACCCTCAAATCCTATGTCCATAATGCCGCATTCATCAATGATGTCCCTAAAAAGCTGCATTTGATTATGGTTCCTAACAGCTCTACCTAGCTTCTCATTTTGTTTGACAATTTTGTTGAAGTTGCCTACATATAACCAGGGACTAGATGCTCTTCTGTTCAAAACTCGAAGCTTACTCCAAGCTTTATGTCTTCTAGCAGTCTCAGGTTCCCCATAGAATCCTATAAAGCGCCACTCCGAATCCATTCCCTTATCAATAGTAGTATCAATAAAGTACTTATGCGAATCTTCAACTATAATATTGACAGAATTTTTTCAGTATAGTACCAGATCTCCACCTCTCCCATTCCTTAGCACCTCCCACTTTTGATCAAAATTGATTTTATCAAGAACCCAGTCTAGCCTTGCTTTATCTATCATTGTTTCGGCTAAAAACAAAAATAAAGGGATCTTTAGCCCGTATCAAATCAACGAGCTCATTCTTTGTATGTGGGTTCCCAAGCCTATGACAGTTCCACACTAATAGATTCATCGTGTCTAGCAGGGCTGGTAGCCAGCCTCAGTCAATATCGTTTTTGAAATACCATCTCCCTTGGAAACCTGTTGCCTTTTGCTAGGTAACTCGAGGGATGAGTCATTGGTTTCCTTCAACCTTTTTCTAGAAGCACTCCTGTCTACAAAAGCAATTTTATTCTCAGAGTTTGTTGCCCTGGTTTGTCTTCTCCGATAGCCTGACTGACTATGGGATTGGTTGCTACCATTGGTGATAGTTCGAGGGACAGATAGATTACAATACCCATCAAAGTTTACATGATGCACCAAATCTACCAACTCAACTCCCTCTAAAATCTAGCCCCGGAAATTAAAGCGATCAAAGTTACTATGGGGCAAGGATTTAGAACTGCTAGGTGCCAAGCCATATTTCCTGAGATCATGGTCAATCTCGTGTAATTTGGAATGGAAAGGATTTTCCTTAAACATCTCCCCCCAATCAGCTGTAGTAGATATTTTCGGGTTTGACTTACCTTGATTTGGAAATTTTTTCCAAAATTACCTCCTCTCCTAACTTATCTAAAGAATTCGAATTTGAAAAAGATTCGACATTAATACCTTCCCCACAAAAATTAGCTTCCATATCAAGAATATCTACTGGAGTAAGAATTTACACCGCCTCCCTCACCATCGTAGGAACTCTGGTCATGTCTTCTCTAGCCCAACCCGATTCTTGTCTGTTGAAGTAACCCGAGACATAGATGACATCTTCCTAGTAGCTTGATAGGGAGGAGCTTGAAGATGCGGTCCAAACTATTTTTGTTCCTGCATAAGCGAACCCTTACTCTATATCCACAGGTCACAATGTTTGTCGTCATGGTTCAAACAACCACACCAATAACACATATTTAGGAGGCGCTTATATTTGAACTCCACCCACATCTTGTTTCCAATTTCTAGGGTCACCAGTCTAGCTCGACAGAGTGGTAGAGAGATGTCAATTGTGACTCTTACTCGAATATAGTGGCCTCCTTCATTGTCCACTGCATCCCTAGACTTGCAAACATCTCTAGCAGTCTCACAGATTTCTTCAACCACCTTTTTTGTCATGAAATTGATTCGGATGTTGTGGACCTACACCTAAAAGGTAGCCTTCCTAAAAATCAAATCCTTTATAGGGAAATCATAGGCATACCTTTGTAAAACCACTAAGAGCATTCACATCGGCTCATGTAAAATTTGTGTCTATTTTACACATAAAAACCTACTTTTTCTATTTTACACATTCACTTTTACAATACACCCACATCAGTTCATCTATTCTATCATCTCTTTTATTTAAATAATCAATTTTTTCAATTATTTTATTATTTCTCAACTAACCTTTTTATACGTGCTCTATCTCTCTCTCTTTCTCTCTTTCCATTTTTTCTGATTCTATTTCTCTATACCCATCTCTCTCCCTCTCGGTCTATCTCTCTATACCCATTTCTCTCCCTCTCGGTCTAATCCACACTAGCTCCGATCACAAGCTCCGATCCATAGCTCCAATCATAAGCTCTAAACCACAGCTCCGATCCACAGCTGCACCGATCCACAGCTCTGATCTCCCTAACTTCGATCCACAGCTGCACCGATCCACAGCTCCGATAACCCTAGCTCCGATCCATAAGCACCGATCTCCCTAGCTCCGATTAGGCAAGACCCATACCCACGAGCTCCGATCAAGCAAGACCCATGAGCTCTGGCGATCCAGATCCTTTCTTCATCGGCCGATCCACGCTCCACACTTCACTGGCCGACCCACGAGCTCCGGCGACCCAGATCGTTCCGATAAGCACCGATATCTCTGTCCATTTGGGTTTGTTTGTGTGTGGGTGTGTTTGTGTGTGGGTTTGTTTGGGTTAATTTTTAGTTGATTCTGGCCGTTTGGGTTTGTTTGTGTGTGGGTGTGTTTGTGTGTGGGTTTGTTTGGGTTCATTTTCAGTTGATTCTGGTGCACTGGATGTTGGGGAGGAGAGGTAGGAGATGAAAGTCAGTTAGAGAGAGGGAGAAAAAATTATTAAAAAATTAAATACACAAGCTACAGTGCCCGTGTAAATTTACACGGGTACTGTAGCTCGTTGATAATTTTCCACAAGTTTACATGATTTTGAAAGGACTGATGTGGAGTGTTTTTTGGTTCAAAATGTGTAAAAGTGATCAAAATGTGTATTTTACACATTTATACAAGAGCTGATGTGAATGCTCTAAATGTTTATCAAAACTTCGTGGTTGATTTTGAAGGATTTTATCAATATCAGCTAGATTATCAAAAATGAATAGGACTTTGTGGTCTCCAATATTCTAAATCTTAAAACCACTGGTGGACCACCAAACTTGTTTGAAAGTCCTCGCCACCACATCCATATTCAATAAACGGGTGGCGAGAAACTTAGCTGCTAGAATAAACTTCTGTAAACGTTGATCAATTGGGAGAGTATAGCCTGAGGCTTCCTTTTTCGACAAAGAAAGGTCCCCCCATTTACTACTCAATGCTTCCATCACTTGAGGATTACTCAGAAACAAAGCAAACAAAATTGAAGAGAGAAAAAAAAAAAGAAAGTTTACCGTTGACCCCCGAAATAAACCCCCACAAACTCAAGAAACAAACTTGTTGTCGTAAGAGGACAAAATTCTCCTTCGAAGAAGGGACAGAAAACCTTCTATTGCCTAAGAGAAGAGGAAGCACCCAACTTTCTTAGCAACAGAGAGTTCATGAACAAGTTCGAGCTTGTTTGAGTAATAAAGTTATGTATTAAACTTTTGGCTCTTAAAGTTTGGATTATTTTAATTTTTTTCTTTACATTTCAATATTTTCATTTTGGTCATTTATGTTTGATTCCATTTTCATATTGGACCTATTGTCCATTTCCGTTAGTTATCTTTTAGTCCATAATATGTTTTTTTTTTTTTTTTTTTTTTTGGATAGTTAAAAATGGTATATATACGAAAGGCTATTCTATGCATGAAAAGCACAGAGTAAACTCAAAACTTACAAAAAGAAAAAAATAGAGTAAAGATAGCAATAGATTAATTACAAAAAAGTAGAGAGCTAAGAAAAGAAGGGAGAGAATCACTAGTCGTGAGTCCCCAAGCCCGAGACCAATAAAAAAGAGTCCCACTAAAAGAAGCAAGCATCTGATCACTAGAACTATCCAAATTCTCAAAAGTCTGCCGATTCCGTTCCCTCCAAAGACACCATAGTAGGCACAATGGAACTAAATTCTAGATCTGAGATGAATGCTTCTCTAACCAATTCCACCAGCCAAAAAGCAAATCTGGAATCGATCTAAGTATGACCCACGGCAATCCAAAAGTTATGAAAAAAAGCTCCACAACCGATAAGCCATCTCACAATAAAGAAGTAAGTGGTCCATCGTCTCCCTACAGTGACAACTCATAATGCACTAGTCCACAAAATCCAAGCCCCTCAATCTCAAGTTATCACTCGTTAGGATCTTATTCCAAGCTACTGACCAAATGAAAAAAGAAACACGCCTAGGAACCTTAACTCTCCATATAGCTTTCTAAGGAAAGACAACTAAGGGAGAATCTTGCAACTTTTATAATACAACCGGATGTCAAAATCTCGATTAGGCTTTAACTTCCATCTCATCTGGTCTCCAACGTCCATTGAAGGGTTATTGGCTCCTAAAGTACGAAGAAAATACAGCCCTTCCTCTATCTGCCAATCATTAAATTCTCGGATGAAATGAATATCTTAACTTCTTCTATCCTCTACCCCTTGCATTAACAAAGAAGCTTCTACAAAGGCCTCCCTTTTAATAGCAATACCATATAGTCTCTGGAAAGCCAATTGGAAAGGTTGATCCCCATACCACCCATCCTGCCAAAATCTTACTCTATTCCCCATCTCAACAACAAACTGAGTATTTTTGCTAAAATCCTCCCAGCCCATATGAATACATCTCCACAAACCACACTCATGAACTCCCCTGCCTAGCTTAGAAGTCCATCCCCCCACTCTTCCCTAAACATTGAAGCTACCACCCTCCTCTATAGCCAATTCTCCTCTTTCCCAAACCACCATAATTATTTCCCCAATGAGGCCTTATTGAAAGTAGTAAGTTTCCTTATATCTAGACCACCATTGGCTATAGGCGCACAGACTTTATCCCATCCTACCAAATGATTCTTGCTATTACCCAACAGAAAATCCATTTGCAACTTTTCAATCTTATTAGCCATATAAGTAGGAATGGTGAAGAGTGATAGAAAATAGGTAAGAAGACTAGATAAAATACTTTTGAGTAGTGTCAATCTACCCACCTTAGACAAATACAACTTCTTCCACTCGGCCAACTTTTGCTCATTTTTTTCCAGAATAGGATTCCAAATTGAAGGAGATTTATGAGAAGCACCCAATGGCATGCCAAGATAAGACATAGGCAAAGTTCCAACTCTACAGCCCAAAATTTCAGCCAAGGCATGCACATCATCTACCTCCTCTATTGGAACTACTTCACTCTTCTGCACATTGACCTTCAAACCTGTCACAGCCTAAAAACAAAGTAACAACAACTGAATATGAAGAATTTGCTTCACATCTTCATCATAAAATAGAATAGTATTATCTGCAAATAATAGATGTGAAACTCATTCCCCACCACCCCTCTTACTCTCAGCTATAAAACCGCGGATTAAGCGAGCTCCCTCCACTCTTCTCAACATCCTACTAAAAACCTCCATCATAATCAAAAACAGTATAGGAGATAGCGGATCCCCTTGTCTTAATCCCCTTGAACTACCAAAAAGATCAGCTAGAGACCCATTAATCAAAACAGAGAATTGAACCGTGGATATACATGTGCGAATCCATTTACACCCCAAAGCCTATTCTCTCAAACAAATCTAGAAGAGCCTCCCAATTCACATGATCGTAGGCTTTCTCAACATCAAGTTTACATATAACCCCAGGAACCTAACTCATCACTCGGCTATCAACACATTCATTCGCAACAAGAACCGAATCCAAGATTTGTCTTCCACCCACAAAGATATTCTATGTCTCAGAGATCAAATGATCTAAAACCATTCGCAAACGATTTGCCAAAACCTTAGCTAAGATCTTATACACACTCCCCACCAAGCTAATAGGCCGAAAATCTCTAATATTAAAGGCATCATTCTTTTTTGGAATTAAAGTGATAAAAGTAGCATTAAGAGATTTTTCAAACTTACAATGTTGAAAAAACTCTTCAGAGACTATTGAGACGTCTCTTTACTAGTCTTCATCAATGATGATAAAAAGCCATAATAAAACCATCCAGACCTGGAACTTTGTCCCTTTCCAAGTCTCTTACAACCTGAAAAATCTCCTCTCTCTCAAACTTCCTTTTAAGCCAAACCCTCTCCATATGCCCAGTACAATCAAACTCCAAACCCTCCACAGAAGGCCTCCATCCCTCGAACTCCTAATACAAATTTTCATAAAATTGTACTTGTTAGGGCAAAAATGTATTTACCCCTTGCAATTAATTAATTAATTATCAAAGTTAATTAACTAGATCAAATTTCATGCAATAGCATGGCTGCACAAACAAATCATCAAATTATCTAAATGCAGCGGAAAATAAATTTGACACAGGTGATTTGTTTACGAATAGGGAAAACTACCAAGGCAAAACTCCACCAAGTGATTTTAAGGTCACCACTCCTAAAAATTCATTATTATCAATCACAAGTGGTTACAAGTATAAGGAATCTTATCAAACCCTTTGGCCTATCCCAAAATACCAACCTACAGTTGAACCCTTACCTAGATACCTAATTGGACTTGTATTGTAGCGGCAATCTTTATGTTCAATGCACGAATCCCAGTACATAACTAACCAATGATGCACAGATCCCAGTACGTGATTAACTTTACCAACTTGAAGAAGATGTTAGCTACAAAGTTCTTCATTTTATCAACAATGAAGATCAGGAAGCTCCTTGGTTACAAAACTCTTGGTGTAAAGACAAAGTAGCTTCTTCAGAGAGAATGATCAACTAGGGCACTTTCTGCATGCGCGACAGCCTTTAAAATAATCATTATATATGTCTAGAGTTGTGAGAAAAGAAACCCTATACAAATATTTCAGCATGGGCCAAAAATCAGATTTGGAATTTCTGATTTCTTAAGTCTCGACAAAAATAGCTTGTGTCGAGCTTCGACTTTAAATCTCAGTAGAAAGGATTCTGTTGAGCTTTAATGAACAGCTCTTCTTCACTTGTTTCTTGGTCAGATCTTCATTGCTTTAACACTTGACTTGAACAACATATTTCTTGAAATCTTAAACCTATCCTAGATCTACCCAATTACAAGTAAAGTGTATTTTGTCAAAGGATTAGCTAATTACATCAAATATGTCCCTAACAATACTACCTGAGCAGTTACCTCAGATTCCTCCTCAAAAACCACCACATCCACCTCCAAGATCCTTAGATAATTATACCTTTTATGGGATTTTGCCATCTTGTGGAAGAACTTAGTGATATTATCCTCTTCCTTAATACATAACATCCTAGAATTTTGTCTCTAGGATATTTCTTCCAAAGAAAGAAGATGCTCCACCTGAGACCTCAAGTCTACCCTATAACATTTCTCCCCATTAGTGAGACCAAGCTCCTATTCCTTAGCATCTAAAATTTTCAACTCCTCCAGCAATTGTTTCTTTTGACGCTTTACATTACCAGACTCTCTACGATTCCCCTGAATTATATCCTTTTTCAATGCCTTTAATTTTTTGGCAAGCACAAAACTAGGTGTACCTATAAATGAATGCCGATTCCACTAGGATTGAACTCTATCCACAAACCCATCTGTCTTCAACCACATGTTTTCAAACCCAAAATGACACTTCTCCCCCGCCATTCCCCCCGCCTCCAAAAGAATTGGATTGTGATTTGAAATGGGACAAGGTAAAATCCTTTGAATAACATCTGGGTAGCGTTCCTCCCTATCATGAGTTATCAATGCTCTATCAATCCTAGACCTTGATGGTTAATCTATACTACTAGACCAAGTATAGCTACCTCCTTCCAGTGGCAAGTCAATCAAATTAAGATCCTCAATAAATTCAGAAAATCTTTCCATAGCCGGAGTTAGACGTGTCCCACCCAAATGTTCACTTGGAAACCATACAATATTAAAGTCTCCAAAACAACACCACGGTATAATCCAGTATTGCTGAATACTGACTAACTCATCCCACATATGTCCCCTCTCATTGTTATCATTTGTGCCATAAACACCTGAGCATGCCCGTATAAAACCATCCATCACCCCTTGCCACTTAACCGATATTAAGAAAGTATCAACCATGGCCTCCATCTTTTCCAAAGTCCTCCTATCCCACATAATCAATGCCCCACTAGCAGTCTCATCCGCAAGCAACCCAATCCACATAGGTTTATCTCCACAAACTACAAACCATCTGTCTATCCATCCTAGCAATCTTCATCTCCTGTAAACATACTTTATCACATTTCCACTCCCATAACAAAGTTTTCGCTACCAAACGTTCCTGAGGATCGTTCAAACCTCTAACATTCCATAATTTTAGCAACCCAATCCACATAGGTTTATCTCCACAAACTACAAACCATCTGTCTATCCATCCTAGCAATCTTCATCTCCTGTAAACATACTTTATCACATTTCCACTCCCATAACAAAGTTTTCGCTACCAAACGTTCCTGAGGATCGTTCAAACCTCTAACATTCCATAATTTTTTTTTTTTCTACTTATATTAATGAAATTTGTGTATTCCACAACATTTCAATACTAATATTTCATGAAATAATTAAATATAGAGTGCACTTAACAAATATGAAGAAAATGAAGTATGATTGAACATGTAATCTCGTTTAATATTGAACTTGAATTCAACTCGTGTTTGAAATAAAATTAAATAGAAAATCTAAATTTTAATTAATAGTCCCTTTTGACTGTGCTCGATTACAATCCTAGAGCTAACCTAAGCCCAATATATATATATATATGTGTGTGTGTGCGTGTGTGCGCGCATGTATACACACATATTTTACACATATACTATTTATAGTTGATTTTTTTTATGGTGCATATTTTATTACCATTCCTTAAAACACTTAAAAAAAAAACTTTTAGTACTTTAATGACTCCTTCATTATTTACCTCATTAATATATATCAAAATTACTTTGTCAAGGATAAACAAAATACCTCAAAGGCTTAAACCCATTTCATCTCAATAGGGCAGGGCACCTTGATTCAACTATATGCTACTCTGATGTGATCCATAATTACATTAAACTAATCACTTGAAAAGTTCTAAAAAAACTAAAAAAATAATAAATAATAATAATCACTTACAAGTAGGTACGACAAATGCGCTTCTCCTCACTTGACCTACCTCTACCTCACTTCACCCAACACAAATTTTCCCTTCCCCGAAAAGATGACAAAGTAGGGACTAGTTTTACTTGTCCTGTCCCATCTTGTTGTGCCCCAAATGTATACAAATAAAATTTTTTATTTAAATTTTTTATTTAGTTTAAATTTATATATATATATATATATATATATATATATCTTACTTATAATTTATTTATGGAAAAAAATAATAATATTTTGACAATCTTTTCAATTTCACACAAAAGTGATATAAAAACTTTGCTAAAATGTTTTTTTTTTTTTGGGGGGGCGGGGGGGGGGGGGGGGGGAGAGAGAGAGAGAATATGGGCCCGTTTGGTAGAGAAATTTTAGTAATGTTGTTTGTAGTTTTTTGAAATACATGTAGGTAAAAAAGTGTGAGGAAATGTGTGTAAGGTTGTTTAAAAACTGAAAATGTGAGTTTGAACCACTCTACCAAACAGGCTCTATATATTTTGTCTTGAATATAATAAGAATGGCCAACAAATTGAGTTGCAACCTATTTGCTTACAAATTTGGAAACATTAGAGTGACGAGAAGCGCGTTTGACTCTACAGTTTAGTGCCCATCACTCCCTTGAAGGATGAGACCCACTCTCACATTCAATCCCAGTATCAGCCTTAGTGATGGATGTGATAACCATCAATGACTTAAACACTAGTTATATAGTGACTGGTCACGAGGAGACAATTATTGTCAAAGTCTTTGGCTTATTTTTCAAACTTTCATTTCTATGGTTCATATTTAATTATAGCAACTTATAATATCCACTTGCATCAATCTGATATATTTTTTTTCAACTATTCAATCTTATTCAAGTAACTGGTAAGGATATATACCTCTCTTTTTCTATTGGGTAACCTTAGAGCATCCACAGCAGGTGTGGCAAATGTGCCAAATGCTAAATATTTGGCACATTTGCCACACCAAACACAAAATTGGAGCTTTATGAGATGTGCCAAATCTCAAAAATTATACAACATTGCTATAGTATCGTTGCAAATTTGCAACAGTACAGACAGATGTTGTAAAATTTATATTGTTTTATATTCTCTTTTCTCTCTCCTCTCTCTTCATTTTTCTTTTCTCTTCTCTCTCACTCTTCGATCCTCTCTCTCTTCTCCCTATATCGGTTCCCTCTCTCTTCGACTAGTCCGGGATGTTCACCGGCAGCGACGGCGGCATAGCTCCGAGACAATCTCACCCACGCTCCAACAATGACGGCATAGCTCCGACGACAATCTCACCCACAACGACGGCGTAGCTCTAATGACGATCTCACCCACGATGACGGCGTAGCTTGATCACACCCACGCTCGATCTCGCCCATGCTCAGCCATGCTTGATCTTGTCGATCTCACCCCATGGCCGCTATCAATCTCACCCTCTCTCTGGGTTTTTTTTTTTTTTTTTTTTTTTTTGCTGCAATTTAGGTTGATCTAATGGTGGTGGTGGGCTATTGGGGTGATGGCCGATGGTGGCTGTCAATGTTGTTGATGATAACAGGGGAGGGGATAATATATTATTTTAATGGGTAGTAAATATTATTTTAATGTATAGAATTGAATGATAAAATATTTGATAAATGAGATGTTGTAAAATGACATGGTAAAATAACAAAGTAGGTCTTTGGTGTGGCAAAATGGAATTTTTTTTACAACATCTGTTATGGATGCTCTTAATATGCACAATTTTGCTATAAATTTGGCTGCTTTGTTTCTTTTCAATCTTGAGTGACTCACTTATTTTGTTCCCTAATAGTTGGAGATTTTTGCTCTACTTTACTCACCGTTGAGTTCTTTGATTATACTTTTATTTACCTTACTTATTTTTGAATTTAATTACATGGGTTTTGATAGTTGTTTCTTATTATCAAGTGGGGTACTCTGATATTACCAAAATTTATAGTCTTTGGGTACTAAGGGGAATTTTAGAGTTCTGGGGTTTCATGCATTAGTGGGATGTATCTGCAGTCAAGAGTTTGGACATATGGAGTATTTATAATTGCATGCTTGTGTTGTTCTTCACTACTTATTGGAGCTTCAAATCTAGTTACCAACCCTAAAGAAGGTCATTTTGCTTTAGTTTGCTGTTCTTTTGCATTTCATGATTCACAAGCCTCTTTTGCAATTACGTTATTTTGCACTGCGTGCATGTTTTCTAAAAAATTATTCTTGAACCTTCTAAAAAGTCACTTTATTAAAAACATTACAATATGCATAAAAAGCACAGAGTAGTTAGAAAGTACAAAAAGAGGAAAGAAAAAAACAGAAAGGTAATTACAAAAAACAGAAGAGAGAGCTAATAAATAAAAGGATGAAATCACAACATGTGAGTCCCCAAGTCATTTTATTGTAACTTCACATATCAAATATTCACTTCCCCAAGTCGGGAGTGGTTATTGTTGCATATAGTTAGGAATGGCAACGGGTCGGGTTTGGGCCGGGTTTTCCTATACCTCCGACCCGCGGGTCTAGACCCGCGGCCCAGACCCGGTCCGTTTATTAAACGGATTTTTTTTTTCGGGGCCTAGACCCGCCCCGCGGGCCCCGTTTAGGCCAACCAGATTTAGGCCAATCCGTGGCCCAACCCAAAAAAAAAGAACAAAAAAATTGAAGCCTAAACAGAGCCCTAACGAAAATCTAATCACAGTTTAGTAACTAAAATTAGTCAAAAACCTCAAAATCAAACTAAAAACCAAAAAAATACATGAGAATTGAATCAAATCAACGAATAATTAAAACTCTAACGATTCCTCTTTTTTCTCACACTTTCTTGGTAACCAAACAAAGCTAGAAAATCACGATTCACATACCCAAAATCACAAACACAAAAATTCCAAAATCACAAACACAGAAATCATTGAATATGCATGTTTAAATAAAAATAATTACTACAGATATTCTTCAACGACAAGTTGTTTGGGGATTTGGTGGCTTTGAATTCGCTGAGGAATAGTGGGGGTTTCGATCAGAAGATGAAGGAAATCTTGAGCACAAAATGTCCATCAGATGATGCTGCACCTGCATCACCTGTGTACGGGTTTCTGGGCTTGGTTGGGGCTATCGTGGTGAGAAGAGTGGAAAGTGAGTGAGGCTCGATTGTGGCTATGGTGGTCAGAGAAGAGGAGAGTGAGTGAGTGAGAATGGGAGAGCAGAGTTAGAGAGAGAAGGAGAGGAAAATGGGGCGGCTAAAAATGTGAAATGATATGAGAATCAGATGGTAGGGTTTATAACTATATATATATATATATATGAGGGTATTTTAGTACTTCAGTATATAACCGGGTTGGGTCGGGTCGGGTTGGGCTGGATTTTTATTAAAACTCGAACCCAACCCTATTCTTTATCGGGCCGGGTAAAACTCAACCCATTAAGGTCGGGTTAGAACGGGTATCCGTGGGTCAGGCAAAAATTGTCATCCCTACATATAGTTGAGCTATAGTGGTTATTTGATTCATTGATTGTCTGTGCTCAAAACTTGAGGCTGCAAATACCCTGATACTAGAATTATAGAAACATAAGGATCAGCAAAGATGTTGATGAAACAGGAATTAACTTTTGTCTTAATTTGCAGTGAAGGCTTTGTGGGTCATCAAGAGCAGTTTGATAGATCCTTGTGGGAATCTGAGTGATTGGGATCAAGAAGACCCATGTAAATCAAATTGGACGTGTTTTTTTGCTACAATACAACATTAGACGATGGATATCTACATGTTCAACGATTGTATGAATTTAACCTTTCCTGGTTTTTATTTCTATCAGAGAGCATTATTGACGTGATTGTATGAATTTAACCTTTCCTGGTTTTTATTTCTACCAGAGAGCATTATTGACGTGAATAATGTTGCATATTTTAGAACATTTGTTTCTTACTTTGTTTCTTTTGTCCCCCTTACATGATGAGATGTAAATTATTCCACTTTTATATTTACTCATTTATGGGTGCAGGGCACAACCTTCCTTAATTATGTAGTTCATTTGAGATTAAAAGAAATTTATTAGGCTAGGATCTATTATCCACGTATTCCCAATGATCGCTAGCATCTCCTAATGAGTTTAAAATTTATCTTCGTGATCTTTTCATTTGTTAAAGAAATTAATAAATAGTGATATATTATAATTTATTGGCTACAAACACATTGTTATCTAATGCCTAGCATTATATTAGCTTTAGACGCTAGTCACAGGTGCACATAGGCTTTTCTTAATGGCATTTAGGCTTTTCTTATGATGACTTAGCAATGGGGCTTTAATGATATTGTTTTGGGCCGCTTCTCTGCAGGCTTTTACTACATATGAATTTGTCAGGAATTTATCACCACAGCTTGGTCGCTTATCAAATTTGAAAATATTTTAAGGCAAAGGATATCTGAAGAATGATTTTTTGTGATACAAATATTGTTATCTGAATTACAGTTTTCAGAGACCTCTTTCACTCAATACTCTGGAATCCCATGGTAGCATTGGATTTACTTATGTTACTGATATATTTTTCTCTATCTACTCTATTTAAGGGGTTTTATGTGAACATCAGTGGGAGTATACCAAAGGAGATAGGCAGTATTAGCTCTTTGAAACTCTTGTAAGTTGAGCAGCTTCTATGTTGAATTAGTTAGATACTAGATATTGTTATTAGATGATTGATTATATGTTTATACTGTTATGAAATGCTGATATGCTACTATTTCATGTATTTAAATTCGTTGAGTTTTAACTAATGTAGGAGATAATCCTTATGTCTTATTTACTTTCTATGTCAGCATTTTTCTGAATATTTGATGTAAATTTGCTGCGTCTCTAATTCCATATGTACAACTACACATGTTGGTACACATCCCATAACTGAAACTCATTACATATAAAAACACACCATGTAAGCATTAAAGTACATTGCATTCTCAATTTCTTGAAGAAAGATCTGATGTGTGGCCAATCCAAGAATACATCCTAACTCATACAAAAGTCAAAACCCAAACTCACATGAAATTTAAATGTTCCGCAACTCAACCTCGGCTTCATTAAGTTGACAAGTACCTTGTGTTTTGTTATTCTCAAGAAGTGAATATGGTAAAAATTAAATTACCCTAACACAAGACATTTCAATAATATGATGTTTCCAATCATTAATATGTGGCCAAAGAAGTATCAACGCTGGTAATGGAAGCAATCAAAGAGATAATGTTTGGAAAGACCAAAAGGCTATAACTGACAAAATATGTCACAATGTTAACAAAGGTCAAATACAATAATTCTAGAGTATAACTACCAAAATTAAAAGGTTGATTAGCTAACTGTTGAGATGGCAGTGCCATTGTATAAGCTGTAAATGCATCCTGGGTGGAAATTTCAACCCTCCACCTTTAAAATGAGCGCAGCTAACAAATTCTATCTTACACAAGAATAAAACATACTATGGTGGCTGCCTTTTAATGGAAAGTCAACAATTTACAAGTGTTTACATGCACATTTGTACCAAAAAAAAATGTTTATTGCACATGTCACTTAAATTAAACAGTCAACTAAGATTGACAAAACATACTAACATCCTGAGTAATGCAATGTTTTCTCCTTAGTTCCTCTATTTAAAAGACCATAAAGAAGCAACCATGGAGAATCAAAAGGAATTTGTATCCACTGACATGTAATCAAAGTAAAATGCACTTACACTGATGGCATTCTCTTAAATAACCTAAGATCCCACACATCTTGAGGTATGACGTGTTTATTAAATCCTGGAAGAAGATTAGGTGACATAAAAAAACTTTCATGATAAAAGCATGTACATGTTTGTAAATGGACTATTATAGAAGGCATTGCCTAATTGCTTAGAAAAAAGGATAATGCAAATAAAGTATGAGAACATAGTCTAAGAGGATACATGTTCTGGCACTCACATATGAAATTATGTTTCCAAGGAGCACCAAAGCAGCATCTACCTACATGGAAATTAACACGAACATTAAATTGGCAGCTCAAACAAAACAATTAGAAAAACTTGCAGGCTATGTTAGTAGATTTCCCAACAATTAGATCTTCTAGGCTGTGTTTATTTCATACTATTAACAAACCATAGAAAGGTTGTCTATCATCATAACTATAATTCAATAAGGCACTTAACTAAAAAAAAAAAAAAAAAACTAAAATTCAGTAAGGCATAACTGACTTATAAAAATAAAAGTACACAAACAAACAAACAAAAAGGAAGAGTAAAGCTGGGTGAAAATTTAAGGTGCTAAAAGAAGAATAAGTTCAAGAAAAATACAAGAACTTGAACCCTCAATAAGGAAGAGTAAAGCTGGGTGAAAATTTAAGGTGCTAAAAGAAAAATAAGTTCAAGAAAAATACAAGAACTTGAACCCTCAATATACTGAGACTATCAAAGAAGATTGACACTACCAAAGAAGATTGTACCAACAGAACTTACAACAGCTATATTGACAATACAAAAGAAGATTCCATTAAAAAAAAAAAAAAAACTTACAACTGCAGTTGAACAATGGTAACCCATGCAAGAGGCAACTCCATATTACTTGCCAACTACGGTCAAAGTCAAACTGCAAAATTTTCTCAAAAGAATTTAGTTAGTTTTATGTTTTAAGTATAAGGATAACAATATTAATTAGAGCAATATAGAAGACATATTTGATCATTAATAGGATTTTACAATTTTGTGATATGTAAAAAGTTTTCTTGCAAAAAAAGAGGAACTCAACCATACAAATCTGAAAGATTATTACATGATTAGGGAGAAGGCTTAACTTATAGAGAAATGCTCTCACTTTCCAGCATCACTCTTATCCTTAGCACTAACAAGATCTATAGATATCGGGTCGATCTGAATAAACGGCCCATCTAACTTGGAGACAGTATTAACATTGCTCTTACAATNTATTCTTCTTTTAGCACTTAATTTTCACCCAGCTTTACTCTTCCTTTTTGTTTGTTGTTTGTGTACTTTTATTTTTATAAGTCAGTTATGCTTAAAAAAAAAAAAAAAAAAAAAAAAAAAAAAAAAAAAAAAAAAACTCTATATTTCACACATAAGATACCAACCCTCTAGCAATATACAGTTACATAAAGTATTTGGGTAACAAATTTAAAACCCTAGTTTTCCAAAAAATAACAAACAAAAAGACGTTTGCAGCCTCCAATTCCATTCTCAAACAATCCAACCAATCCACAAAAGGTTCAAAATAAACCATAAATTAATACCCATAAATAACAAAGCACACATTAGGGTTTTTAGTATTTAATTGCTCACCAATTCAAAAGCCACCGAATAGTTATAACAACTTGTTATACAAAAAAAAAAAAAAATCCAAACAACACATGAAAATAGTACAAAAGCGTTCAAATTCATCTCGAAAACAAAACCCAGATAGGAAAGCTAGAATCAACTGCGAGAGAGAGAGAGACCGAACGATCAAAAGCCACCGAATAGTAATAACAACTTGTTATACAAAAAAATCAATCAAAATGACACATGAAAATAGTAAAAAAGCATTCAAATTCATCCCCCAAACAAAACCCATATAGGAAAACCCAAATCAACTGAGAGAAAGATAGAGAAATTGATCTTACCTAGGGAGAGAGAGAACGAAGATCTTACCAAATAGAGAGATAGAACCTCCCGAGTAGAAATAGAGAATCTGTGGTGTGGCCGGGACAGGAGAGAAGGGAGAGCGGAGAGAATGTTGAGAGAGAGACCTCTAGGATTTTTGGTAGGGCTGTAATCGGTTCGGTTCGGTCGGTTTTTTCTAATCTGGCCAACCGAAACCGAAATTTTCAGTTTTTGAAAATCTCAACTGAAACCGACCTAAATAGTTGAAAAACCGTCGGTTTCGGTTTGTTTCGATTTCGGTCGATTTCGGTTTTTGGGCCTGGAGTTTGGGCTAGTTGGGCCTTCGATTTTTTTTTCTAAAACTTTTTTTTTTTGGGCTTTTTTTTTAAAAAAAAAAATGCAGTATTCAAGTCTCTTTTTTTATGGTCTTTTATGCTCTAATTTAGTCTTTTCTAAAAACCTGTTTTGGGCCTTTGTTAGGAACCATTAAGTCTTTTTCAAAAACCTGTTTTAGGCCTTTGTTAGGAACCAGTTGTGGCCCAGATTCGGGCCTTCTCTATTTTGGCAATAGCCATCTTTGGGCCTTTTTTAGCTTTCTGTTTTGGCCCTTATAGCCCAGATTTGGGCCTTTATTATTTTGGCCATTTTTGGGCCTTTTTACACATCCATAAAACATTTTACAAACCAAAAAAAAAAAATTACAACCTGCTTTTACTCAAACATAAATCCAGAAATACACATAATCACAACCTGCTTTTACTCAACATAAATCTAGAAATACACATAATCTCAACCTGCTTTTACTCAACATAAATCCAGGCTTTTACTCAACATAAATCCAGAAATACACATAATCACAACCTGCTTTTACTCAACATAAATCCAGAAATACACATAATAGCAAATTCTTCCACAAAAAAAAATAAAAAAATAACCTGTTATAGATTCATAAATCCAAAAATACAACACATATATAGCAAATTCATAAATCACAACCTATTATAAATTCATAACCTGTCCAAAATACATTTGCACAAACACAACCTGTCAACACAGATTCATAAATCCAGAAATAATCTAGAGCAAAAATTTTCTCTAGTGCTCAAAGCCTCAAACTAAGCTGTAACTTGTTACAAACACCCATCAAATACAAACAAGATTAAAAAAATAAATTGTACAAGTCAAAATAAAATAACTAGTACATATTTAGTTACTTCATTAGTAATATGTCAATGTCCACATTGTCCATATGTCAATACCTACATAGCATTATAGCCAAAGACTCAAAATAAATTGGCTATATGTCAATGTCATCATATACAGTCCATATTTAATATTTGGCCAAATACTCAAAATAAATTGGCCATATGTCATTGCTTTTAAATACATAAATTTCCACTTTTTACAAAAATGCCACTGAATTTGCTTGTTTTCCTTTTTTTTCTTTTTTCTTTTTTTTTTTTTAATTCCGCGTCCA